>NW_007756022.1:0-444 GCF_000696425.1 Galeopterus variegatus | reverse complement strand
CATGCTATAGGTTTTGACAAATGTGTAATGTCATGTACCCACCCTTACATGGAACAGTTTTTTTTTTCTTTTTCTTTTTTTGTCTTTTTTCGTGACCGGCAACGGATCGCAACCCTCAATGTCGCGCCCGTATCGGACTGGGACCAGCAACGGGATTGCAACCCTTGGTGTTGCGCCCACACCTCGCTCAGCCAGTGAGCGGCCGGTCTGTACGTGGGATCCGAACCCTCGGCGGGAGCGCCACCGCGCTCCCAAGCGGTGCACTGTAGCAGTGCGCCACCGGGCCGGCCCTACATGGAACAGTTTTACAGTCCTAAAAACCCTCTGGCAACCACTGATCTTTCTTACTCTTTTCATACTTTTGCCTCTTCCAGAATGTTACATAGTTGGAACCATACAGTGTGCAGCCTTTTCAGATTGGCTTTTTTCACTTAGCAGTATGCA
>NW_007756021.1:2709-7273 GCF_000696425.1 Galeopterus variegatus | reverse complement strand
AATTACAAAATGCAGGGAGGGAGTTAATTTGATAGAAAATTATGGGGTAGAATTCAAAAAAGTGCAGTAAGTGGATGTTTGATAGAAAGAATTGTGGTGTTTTATTCTAATTTTTTTTTTGGTCTTGATTGCTAGAATAATGTTTCCTTCGTTATAATTCCCCAGAAAAAGTATGCAACCAGTGATTCTATAATGAATAATAACAAGCATGTAAAATAGTTCTACTGCTTTAAAAAAACTGCAATTTATAACATAGAAGTAATGGGCAAAAATTTGAATCTTTAAAAATTTTATGTAATATCTATCTAGACTAATTCATACATAAAGGGGGAGTAAGAAAAATGTATAGGTAATTTCTTATTTAATATAACAAAATATTTCAAGCAAACTTTTTAGGTTAAATCATCAGCATTTTTCTTTTAAAATTCCTTCAATAAGTGAACTAAAATTCAATTCTTTAAAAGAGGCTTTTTTTTCTCTAACAATTAATTGCACTCAGAAGGACATGGCAAATTATTGTCAAGGCCAGTTAAATTTTATAAATGGCATTTTGCAGGAAGAGAGACATCAGAGTAAACTTGTATTTCTTCCTTGATTTGGGAAATTGATATTCTGGAGGCAGTTTATAACAGTAAAGCTTTATCTGAAATTTATATTCCTACCAAACTCAATCCTCTGTAATATAGCCCCCCAAACTAATAGGGAAAATGTGTATGAACAACTAAAATAGTTGTCTCAAGATTAAGGCGATAACTGTTTGCACTTGAATCCAGTTGCCTGAAAGCTACAGTTTAAGTAGTCCTAAGGTTCATCATACAGTTAGGGAAGGAAGGGAAGGAGGGAGGGGGAGGAGGAGAGAGAGAGAGAGAGAGAGAGAGAAAGACTAACATGTGCACTTGTATATATGAGCTTGTGCATAACTGCCTTATTTTCTACATAAAGCCATGCTGATTTCAGTGAGTTCATTAATCATGTATAATATCTGTTAAATAAAAATTTACTTTTTCATTTTTTCTTTCCTTTCTTTTTATATATATAGAATTTGAGCTGCACAGAAGTGAAATTTGACCTGCATAGAAATGAAATTTGACTCAAGGATTAACCAACTAAATATCCATCTTCTCCATTTGGATTGATTCAATATACTAGAATTGGAAGGAGCTTTAAAATGCCTCCATGGTTTTGATTATGGTTTTAGGCCTTTGGTTTTATTCACTCTGGACTTTTATCTTCAATTTGAATACAGACAGCAACTTAGCCTCATGATATGCCATATGAAATTCCACGTGTTTTCCCTCCCTCCGGCTCATTTTCCTGCATTCCTAGTGAATGATGAATCCTGTTCTCACTTTACAGGTATGTGGACTGTTTGGGGCCGTGTCAAAGCATTTAACATTCTAGAAAAAGCAGCAATATTTTAAAGGGCTTCTCATCAAAAAACCTCTGAGATTTCAGACCCATATGAAAAAATAAAAGCTGTTCTCATTTGAAGTAAATTGCTTCATATTGAGTTTCTTATTTATCTGAAAGTTACATTCATCTTTAATAACATTATTTGTTGACTTTGTTCTTTCCTTGAATGGAGAAAAATATACTTTATGGTCTCCCATCCAAAAGAATATGTTTATACAGGTTATCTATATTGTACATGTGAGTACATATGAATAAAGTTTTAATATTCATTGAAGGTAATATTTCTGTTTGGCTAATCCTACATTATATGGAAATTATCAGTGAAAAATTTCTCTTAGTTATGCATTGAATTTTTTCAACTGTAAAGTAATAGTTCTTGTTCTTTTTAGTAATGTCAAGAAGTCTGATCTCACTGATGCATATCTTACATAAAATTTCTTTACTTAAGTATTCTATCTGTGTAATTTGGCACTTGCCTGGAGAGTGCATTAAAGGAGTTGGCAAAAGTCTATATAAATCATAATCCTATAATCTTCATGAAGTCTGCCTGGTAAGCTAATGGGCACTAAAATATTACCATTAGTCTTGCATAATCTCCAAACAGAGAATGGCCTAAACATTGAAGAGCAGAAGGATTTACTTGAATGCAGTAAACATACTCCAAAGTTACTACGTTGTTTCATGTTGAAGGACTGGGCATTTGGTAAACTATTAAATGTGTCTAATAACATTCTTCAATCCCACTCCTGGGGATATATGCAGAGGATTGGAAAACATCAGGTCGAAGGGATACCTGCACTCCCATGTTTATTGGAGCTCTATTTATGGTAGCTAGGTAATGGAACCAACCTAAATGTTCATTGATGGATGACTGTATAAGGAAATTGTGGTATATATACACAATGGAATACTACTCAGCTATGAAAAAGAATGAAATTCTAACATTCACAGCAACATGGATGAGCCTGGAGAAAATTATTCTAAATGAAACAACCCAGGTAGAGAAAGAGAAATACTGCATGTTCTCATTCATAAATGAGAGCTGAATCCATAAATAAACAAATGAACAATAGAGAGACAGAGAGAAAGAAAGAAACAACAATCACAGTAATACATTGAACTTTTAGAAAACTAGAGGTGGAAAAAGGAGAAGAGGGGGAGAGGTGGGGGGCTAATGAGGAATTGGTCAATGGATACAAAGAATGATTGTGTATTGCAATGATGGATAAGTTAACTATACTGATCTAACCACCATACACTGTACACAACTATTGAAAATCAACACCGTACCTCACATGTATGTATAATAAAAAAATAAAAATAAAATAAAGTAAATGAAAAAGTAAACTTATGAGACAGTGGGTATTTAATGAACACTTCTGAACTTTGCATTGATCCAGGTGCTATAGAGTTCACTATACAGCTAACAGTCTCTACCGACATTGGAGTTACTGCCTATTGGATGAGAAAGGACATGTACACATGGAAACATCATCATATGTGGCAGTTTATTTTATATCCAAAGATAAAAGTGTGATAAATTATTTGGTACAAATGGAAAATAGAGGTGGATGTAATAAGATGATATAAGTAATACAATTACCAAGTGCAAGAGAAGGCAACAGGAAAGAATAGTTTCATCATCATCATCATCATCAACAGAAATAGACTGTGATGAAGTGACAATAAAATGGATTTTCAAATAGCTCTGCCTGAAAAATGCAAATATCCATTATGGTGGCAAAATACAGGGTATTTTAACATTAAGAAATTTTAAGAATATGAAAAAAGAAACATTATACTTTGGTTGTAATTTATTTGACATCACTATTTCTCAGTTTCTTTACCTTTAAACATGAAATATTAACACATGACTGAATTGTACTCAAATGTAATGTAATATATCAAAAACTTCTAGTAAAAAGCCTAGTAATTGCTCCCACTCAATAAATGATAACTTCTACTCTTATTTTGTCTAATTTTGAAAATAAGATAGATTAAATCTGAATAACTGACTTCTTAAGCATTTATTAACATTTCAGAATAAAAATACATTATTATTTGGATACAAGTATAGATTATTGATATAATACTATATTTTTATTTTTTCTATGATTTTATATGTATGCTTATGTTTTCATCCAGACTAGTACAAAAATAAGAATGTCTAATACTAATATAAATTTACATACATATGTATATGAGCATATATGCGTGCATGTATACATAAATATGTAGATTTATATGTGAATCTACATATTTATGCAAATAGATGTACTTATTTATTATTCTCTTACCTCATTTTGAAGCAATAAGCCATGCTCTAAAACCCATTCCTTCTATTCAGGCTCATATGCAAACAGTTATTTTTAATGGGAAAGTTCTCTACTTTGTTTTTATTTTAGCATAATTTCTTGCCTCATGATATAAATAAAAACAAGGGAAATCTTTTTTCTTTTGTAATGATTTAGAGCAATAAAGGTGGATACTTGCATTGTCCAAATAAGCATACTAAACATGATCATTTAATGCATTAAAATGTAATAATTTTGTAAGTCAAAATATCTTATTTAGTGAAACACTCCAGGTACTGAAGAATCGTTCTAGGCATGTAGATTGTATTCCTGTGGTGAGAAGCTTCAGGACCAATTATCATCATACTAAATGGGTGGTGAAAACAGTGTTTTCTGTAGTGGTAACAGGTGCTGGCTTATCCTTTAAGAGTGATGAAGCAGTCCCAACATTTCACTATTTGTCCCTTTAATAAATACATTTTCCTAATTTTGGAAGCAAACTGATACCAATCAGTCCTTTCCAATTGTTAATACACCTTGTAAATAAACAAACTTAAAATCACGTCTTTTTTTCTGAAAGTAATTCTTAAAGTAGAAATATCAGTGAATGACCAAACTCCCTCTCTAACTCTCTTCCTTTTTCAAATGCCTACATTATATTAATTATGTACCAGCTGTTTTATAAGCATAAACTTGCCCAGTATTCAGAACAAGCCATGACATACGTACTATTATCTATATGTTAGAGATTACACAGTCTTCATTTTTTGTCTTAATGTGAGAAGCTCTTTGATTTTGTATAGGTGAATGTGAGCTTTCAGTAACTGATCAAAAGAATAAATAAATAAATAAAATAA
>NW_007756021.1:0-560 GCF_000696425.1 Galeopterus variegatus | reverse complement strand
GGGCAAAATAGAGACACAGTCTAGTATACACACAGACAGTCACATACTCATACACCCACGTGACTATGCTGATTTGTAGTCTTTGCCTGATATTAGATTCCTTTTCTATAGCCTCACGTAGCAGCCTGTAGTTTGCTTTTTACAACACTCCCCAATATTGCAAATATTTGTTCACCATCTGTTTTTCTCCAATGTGCTATAAACTCCATGTGGATAAAACTATAACTGCTTTATTTCCTTTGTAGCTCCAAGCACAGTGCTTGGCATATGGTATTCCTGAGTGGAATACAACAGAACAGGGGTAAATATGTCCTTATTAGTGTCTTAGCATGAACCTACCCTGTGCTTCATTGAGAGGCCTAGTAGGTCTTTCCCCTTTTGAAAGATTGCCTGGCATCAAATTATTTAAATGGACAAAGAAGTAGCTCAAGGACAATGGGCCAAGCTGGAGGAAGGGGTTACTTCTGAGTACAGTACAGATGATGATGACCACCTTGGTCATCAGTATGATCATCAACACTATTATCTTCTGGCCCCCTCTTTATGGATTTATGCTTAAT
>NW_007756020.1:0-7273 GCF_000696425.1 Galeopterus variegatus | reverse complement strand
CCTCAGTAACTCAGTTTTGCCCTTGATCCATTATTGCAAACTCTGTACCGTAAACACTACATTGTTGGCTTGGCATACACGTAATATGTTTTATAGCCAAAACCCCCTTTTTATCAATGTGTTACCACAACTCATACCACATATGTACAGGTATGTTGTTCGTTTTGGTAGTTCCCAAACTGTTATGAGTATGTTCCAAACTTCTGAATATAATAGCATTTTAAATTTAATGAACCATAAGAATGTTGAATTGACACCTGTAATATTATAATATAATTCAGATCATGGAATTTGGAACTCTGACCTAATCCCCGTTGTCTCTGTTAAAATGTCAAAGAGAAATATAGGCATACATCACATCAGGCTTACGAATAAATAAGTACACTTCACTGAGATTGAAAAGAAGTGTGTGTCTCAAATAAAATTGTACACATTATACTGGTACTGCTTGAAAAACTATTTGGAAAGTTGATTTCCAGAATAGTAAATTTAGTCATTTTAATGAACAAATCTCTGACAAGAACTACAAGTGCAACCTATCACCCTGAGAAAAAAGATAAAATAAATGTAGATTTAAAAAGGACTTGAATTTCTTTAAAGCCCTCAGAGAATGTTACCATTTAGTAATGACATTCCCTATTCATTTGACCTCAGCTTGACACACTGAATTGCTCTGAACAGCTGTGGCCAGACACATAAGTTCTACATCTTAACTCTTGCTTTTCTAATTTGAACAGAAATGCACATTAAAAGAAAGCCAAGGCTAGAGCCAGAGACAATAAAAGAAGCAAAGTTACAAGTAATTATAAAATTCACATCTGCCAGTGCAAAGAGGTTACCAACACTTCCCCCAAAACTTTGATAACATTCCACATGGAAATAGCTCACACTTAGAGATATGCCATGCTTCTTACCTGATTTTATGGATTCAAAATGCTTGAATTAATAATACCTGAACTTATGCTTCTCAAATTAAAATAGAAAAGCAAAATCTTCATGACTGTTAGATTACTTACTGGACTGTAATATGATTAATTATAAGGGATATAAGGTATACAGAGGAAGTATTGAATTATTTTAAGAAAACTTAGAAAGTGAGTACATCTACAAAGTAATTTTCACGTGCGTGTTAGCTATTCCCTATAATGTGACATTAGTGTAATTCATCCCTATAAAGCTGGAAGAGAGCAATAGAACTTGTGATCCCAGTTTTTAGTGATTCTTTATTGTTCTTAACCCTAACTATAAATTAGAATACCTGGGTAACTATTAGAAAACACAGTTCCCAAGCCTCACTGAGTATCTCTGAATTTAAACCCAGAAATTGATATGGTTTTAATGTTCATGCTGAGTTGAGAATCACAACTCATTTTTTGAAGTAAAGAGCAACAATTCAGGTGGCCTTAACAAACACTGCTTGTTAATTTTTCTAAGAAGCCATGATCTAAATATTCAGTTGTCTATAAAAATAAACATTTTATTTTAAGAGTAGATAAATAATATATTGACTTACTCACCAACAGAAATTCACTGAGTACCTACTATGTGCCAGAGATAGTAATAAGTATTACGTGTACAAACATTAATAAAATATGATCACTGACCTTATGTGTAGATGTGAGGAAACACATTTGTTAATAGGATGATTACAACATATGAGAATAAATGCTTTAAAAGGTTATTTAAGATGTGAATGAAAAACAAACAAACAAAAAAAGAAATAAACATGTTCTACCTAAGGGAGTCAGGGAGGGCTTCATAGGATAGTATAAAAATTAACTGCTGGGCCGGCCCGGTGGCGCACTGGAGAGTGTGCCGCTTGGGAGTGTGGCAGCGCTCCCGCCAAGGGTTCGGATCCCATGTGGAGACCAGTTCCCGCTCACTGGCTGAGCGCGGTGCGGGCGCAACACCGAGGGTTGCGATCCCATTACCGGTCAGTAAAAAAGACAAAAAGGGAAAAAAAAAAAATTAACTGTTCATTGAAGGTAAGTTATATTCTGGAAAATGTGAAAAAAAATTCATGTGTTTTTGTTGTTTAATTTTTTATTTTAACATTTACTTTTACATATTTGTAGGGTACACTGGGTTTTAATACATGTATATACTGCTCAATGATTCACTTAATGTAGATAGTGTAGATTTGTACCCATTGGTCCAACATTTTTGCACCTCCTTCCCCCTCCCCTCCCAGCATCTGGTAACCATTAATCTACTCTCTACTTCTATAAGAATCACTTTTAGATAGATAGATATAGATAGATAGATGATAGATAGATAGATAGATACCCTCCACATATGACTGAGATCATGTGGCATTTGTCTTTCCGCACCTGACTTATTTCACTTAATATTATGGTTTCCAGTTTCATCCATGTTGCTGCAAATAATAGGATATCTCTTATTACAGCTGAACAGAATTCCATTGTGTATATATACTAGGTTTTTTATCCATTGTTGGTGGACATTTAGGTTTATTCCATTTCTGGGCTACTGTGAATAGTGTTGCAATGAACATGGGAGTGCAGGTGAATTTTTGATAAATTGATTTCATTTCCTTTGGGTATATACCCAGTATCATGATTTAAGCATCACATATTGCACACAGGTATTTATATTCAATGTGGTACCACATAGATATGTATAATCAATTATATTTCAATAAAAAAATTATACAGTATTATCTGAAAATTGAAAATGCATAGGAAAATGATTGAGAGAAAATATGCCAAACATGAAGAACAGTGTGTTGCTTATAAGGAGCAGAATCATATGAGTAATTTAACTGGTTTTTTGGTTTCTTTGTATGTTTATAACTTTCAAACATTCTACAGAGAGTGTTATTTCATGCTCAACTTTGGAATAAAAACCCCTTTTAAATAAGGTGTTCAGAACTTCATAGAAAAAAGAAAATACAGACTGGCTGAATAAATTTTTTTTTAAAGTCCCAATTATATGTTGCCTACAAGATACTCACTTCAGCAGTAAGGACACATATAAGCTGAAAGTAAAGGGATGGAAAAAGATATTCCATGCAAATGGAAACCAGAAGAGAGTAGGAGTAGCCATACCCATGTCTGATAAAATAGGCTTTAAGTCAAAGCTATAAAAAGAGAGAAAGAAGGTTATCAGATAATGATAAAAGGATCAATTCAGCAAGAGGACATAATTACAAATATGAGGGTACTTCAAAAAGTTCCTGGAAAGGTTCTATTTTTCCACAACTTTTTGAAGTACCCTTGTATATATGCACCCAACATCAGAGCACCTAAATATATAAAGCAAATACTAATAGATCTAAAGGGAGAGATAGACTGAAATACAATAGTAATAGGGAACTTCAACACCCCACTTTAATCAACTGACAGATCTTTCAGACTGAAACTCAAGAAAAAAACTTTGGATTTAAACTGCACACTAGACCAAATGGATCTAACAAACATTTTCAGAACATTTCATCCAACAGATGCAGAGTACACATTCTTCTCAACCACATATAAAATGTTGTCCAGGATAGATCATGTTAGACCACAAAATAAGTCTTAACAAATTTAAGAAGATCAAAATCATATCAGGCATCTTTTCAGAGCACAATGGTACAAATCTAGAAATCAAGAACAGAAAGAGTTTCAGAAACCTTACAAATACATGAAAATCAAACAATATGCTCCTGAACAACCAACAGGCCAATGAAGAAATTAAAAGGGAAATTTAAAAATTTCCTGAGACAATGAAAATGGAAATAAAACATACAAAAACATATGGGATATGGCAAACACAGTTTTAAAAGGGATGTTTATAGCAATAAATACCTAAATTAGAAAACAAAGATCTCAAATAAATAACCTAATGTTGCACCTCAAGGAACCAGGAAAAGGAGAACAAATTAAAGAAAGAAATAATAGAGAACAAAGCAGAAATAAATGAAATTGAGAACTGACAAATAATACATAACAATAATGAAGAGTTATTTTTTTGAAAAGACAAAATCAACAAATCTTTGGCTAGACTAAGAAAAAAAAGAGAGAGAAATAAAATCCAAATAAATAAAATCAGAGATGAGAAGGAAGATATTACAGATGACACCACAGAAGTACAAAAGATAATAATAGACTATTATGATCAATTATACACCAAAATATTGGACAACCTAGAATAAATGGATAAATTCCTGGAAACACACAATCTATCAAGATTGAATTATGAAGAAATAGAAAATCTGCACAGTTCATTAATGAGTAAGGAGATTGAATCAGCAATAAAAAGTTTCCCATCAAAGAAAACCTCAAGACCTTATAGCTTTGCTGTTGAATTCTACCAAATATTTTTTGAAGAACTAATACCAATTTTTCTCAAACTATCCCAAAAGAATGAAAGAGGAGGGAATTCTTCCAAACTAATTGTTCAAGGACATTACCCTGATACTAAAACCTAACAATAAGACAACTAAAAAAAAATAAATAAAACTTGCAGGCCAATATTCCTGATGAACACAGATGCAAAAATCCTACAAAATGGTACAATATATTTGCAAACCATACATCTGTTGAGGGGTTAATATACAAAATATATAAGGAACTCTAACAACTCAATAGTAAGAAAACAAATAACCCAATTAAAAAATGTGCAAAGGCCCTAAATAGACATTTCTCAAAAGATATGCAAGTGGCCAACAGATATATGAAAAAGCGCTCACCATCACTAATCATCAGGGAAATACAAATTAAAACCACCATGAGATATCATCTCACACTTGTTAGAATGGCTATTATTTAAAAAACCACAAAAGATAAGTGTTAGAGAGGATGTGGAGAGAAGGCAACCCTTGCACAATGTTGGTGGAAATGTGAATAAGTAGAGCCATTATGGAAAACAGTATAATGCTTTGTCAAAATATTAAAAATAAGGGCTGGCCCGGTGGCGCACTGGATAGTGCGCCGCTTGGGAAGCGTGGCGGCGCTCCCGCCCGAGGGTTCGGATCCCACATGCGGACCGGTTCCCGCTCACTGGCTGAGCGAGGCGCGGGAGCAACGCCGAGGGTTGCAATCCCGTTGCCGGTCCCCGGTCCGGTACAGGGGCAACACTGAGGGTTGCGATCCGTTGCCGGACACGGAAAAAGTCAAAAAAGACAAAAAAAAATAAAAATAAAAAAATAAAAAAATAAAAATAAACTACCATAGGAGCGAGTAATCTGACTACTGGGTATATATTCAAAGGACCTGAAATCAGTACGTCAAAAAGACGTCTGCACTCCCATGTTTACCGCAGCTATTCACAATAGCTAGGATGTGGAATCAACCTAAGGCTCCATCGGTGAATGAATGGATTTTTTAAATGTGGTATATATATTCAATGGAATATATTCAGCCATAAAGAAAGAATAAAATCTTGTCATTTGCAACAACACGGATGAATCTGGAGAACATTATATTAAATGAAATAAGCCAGGCACAGAAGGACAAATCTAACTCATGTGTGGAATCTAAATCTAAATCTAAATCTGCAAGATCTAACTCATGTGTGGAATCTAAAAAAGCTGACTTCACAGAAGAAGAGAGTACAATGGTGGTTACCAGAGGCTTGGGTAGTTACAGGGAAGGATGGATGGGGAGATATTGGTAAAGGTTATACAATCACAGTTAGACAGGAGGATTAAAATATATATATATATATATATATATATATATCCAGAATAGGTAATCATATAGAAACAGCAACTAAAAAAGTTCTTGCCTTTTTAGGGCTGAGGGTTTAGGGGTAGAAGATGGGGGAAGGGCAGGGGATGGGGAATGACTACTAATGATTACGGAGGTTCTATATTGGATGATGAAAATGTTCCCTAAGTGATTGTGCTGATGGTTACACAGTTCTGTGAAAACACTAAAAATGATTGTATTGTACATTTTAAGTGGGTGAATTGTATGATATGTGAATTATATCTCAATAAAGCTGCTAAAAAAAAGCACAATGAGCTACTACCTTACGCCATTTAGAATGGCTATTATCAAAAACACAAACAAAACAAAAATAACAGTGTTAGACAGGATGTGGAGAAATTAAAAGCTTTATACACTGCTGGTGGAAATGTAAAATGGGATAGCCACTGTGGAAAATAGTTTCTCAAAAAGTATCCTTCCACAAAAAAAGCTCTCTCAAAAAGTTAAAAATGGAATTAATATATGATTCAGCAATTCTACCTCAAGGTATATACCCAAAAGAATTGAAAGCAGGATGTCAAAGAGATATTTGTATACCCACATTCATAGAATCATTATTCACAAGCTAAAACATGGAAGTAACCCATGTGTTTATCAGTGGATAAATGGGGTAGGCAAAATGTGGTATATACATACAATGAAATATTATTCAGCTTTAAAAAGGAAGGAAATTCTGACACATGCTACAACATGGATGAACCTGGGAGACATTATGCTAAGTGAAATAAACCAGTCACAAAAAGATAAATACTGTATGATCCCATCTATAGGAGGCACCTAGAGTAGTCAAAAATCATAGACAGAAAGCAGAACAGTGGCTGCCAGGGCTGAGGAGATAGGGAAAGAGGAGTTATTGTTTAATGGATACAGATTTCAGTCTTGCTAGATAGAAAAAGTTTTGAAGATGGACAGTCATGATGATTGCACAACAATATGAACATACTTAATATCATTGAACTTTATACTTTAAAATGGTTAAGATGGTAAACATAACATGTATTTAACTACAATTAAAATATTGTAAAAAATACATAAGCTCCCAATGCTCTCTCAGTAACAGCACTGTCTCTTCAGTTTGAAAGTTTCTCTAGGGCAAGCTAGTCAATTCCTCACAGGGGTGATGGAGCTGGTGCAGGTGAGTACAAATGAAGTGGACAATATTAAAATTTAGGGTGACATTTGGCTGGGCAGGGGTTTCTTCATAAGTCAGTCTTGACATACCCACAGTCAGAATGACAAGGCTTCAGAGTCAGGAAAAGCTGTGGTTTCAATAAGACTTACAGAGTATAAAGTGCCCATCAGTTGATGAGTGGATTAGGAAAATGTGTTATATTTACACAATGGAATACTACTCAGCCATAAAAAAGAGTGAAATTCTGCCATTTGCAGCAACATGGATGAGCTTGGAGAAAATTATATTAAGTAAAACAATCCAGATGCAGAAAGAGAAATACCACATGTCCTCACTCATAAGTGGAAGCTGAATTAATAAATTTTAAAAAAAGAATAAATGAATGAAAGAGAGAGAAAAAGAAACAACAATCAAAATAATACTTTGA
>NW_007756019.1:6742-7273 GCF_000696425.1 Galeopterus variegatus | reverse complement strand
GGGGCATGTATCGTGTCCAGTTAAACCCCCAGTGAGTGCCCCTTCAGATGAGGAAGACAGGATCAAGGTGCTGGTAACAGAAGGTGGTGTTGGGTAGAAGCCAGGGGGCACCCAGGGAGCCAGGCTGGAAGCAGACCTGTGGGTGCCCCGAGCACTCCCTTGGTCAGGAGCAGGGTCTAGTGTGGCCAGGCCAGGGGGACCCCAGGAGGAGAACTGCTGGGGTGAGAGGGCACTACCAACCCTCCTGCCTGCTCTACGCACCTGCTCTGGTGGCATGAACCTGGCGTGCCTGGTAGGCGGCCACACGGCGTCGCACCTAGACTGTTTGTTTTATGTAATGTGGCCATAGCTGCATGCTGAGGAGGACTCACAGCCTCAGCCACTTCTGTCACTGAACAGAATACAGATGAGAGAACCCAGCACCCAACTGGAGCTGCCCATGTCCCAGGCGCAAACTCCCGAGCACAGCGCAGCTCCCGGAGGCGCCAAGGGGCATTTGTGGGTGGGCAGTCAGGATGAAGAGACGGCAGA
>NW_007756019.1:0-1221 GCF_000696425.1 Galeopterus variegatus | reverse complement strand
TGAGCCCACAGGTGAGGGGCGCTGGCCTGGTCCTGGACGGCCCTGTCAGGAGGATGCCCAGTTCCCGACAGCCATTGGGTCCGAGCCCTCCCCTCAGGCTCAGTGCTGGGCCAGCGTGGGGCCTGGAGCACCTTCCAAAACCACGACCTTCACCCCCAACCTCCTATGCCCCTCAGAAGGGCTGTGGAGGACTGAGGTCTGTCCCCCACCCCCACTGCCTCCCTGCCTGGCAGAGCAGGGTCTCCACTGCCCGATGGAACTCCTGCCTCTGCCCCTGATGCAGGGGGAGCCCAGCCCAGCCCAGTGACTTCCAGCCAATCAGGCAACTTCCGACTCAGCACAAGAGCACAAACGAGCCCATGTGACACAGCATTCAACACCCGACTGTAACGCACTCAGCCCCTGCAACCTCGAGGGAAGGTGGCTCTTAAACAAAACGTTTCCCTCAAGCTGCAGGAAACTGTGACAGCCCGGCCCCTTCCAGCTCCACCTGGGACCCGTTTAGAAATCTCCACATGCAGCAGCCATGGGGACAGTGGCAGCCAAGGGTGGACAGTGGCCTCCCCAGGGCTGGACCCGCCCTTGGCCGCCGGCGGGCACCCGGGGCACAGCTGCAAAGCCCAGCCCAGGAGACTGTCCCCGCTGCAGCAGGCTGGGACCTTGGGCACAGCTCCAGGAAGCTGTGTTGCGAGTCCCCAGACTATGCGGCCCACGCCAAGCTCTGCGACACCCCACACCCATGGCCTGGGCTGGCTCCAGTGAGGGATACCTCGTGTCCCATGCATGGCAATGTCCCAGTGGGAGGTTTTGTGAAGCCTCTCAGGGCCCCACATCCCCTATCTTGAGACACACGTTCGGGTCCTCCAATACAGAACAGGTGGAAAAGGACAAAAGCCACAAGAAGTCAGATCAACTGAAAACCCTGCAGCAAGAGGCGGGACAGGTTCAAGTGTGTTGGCCATCGCTGCTGGTGCAGGTTCCATGACAGAAGCGCAGACCACGTGAGTCACAGGGCATAAAGCAGGGATGTAAAATCCAGCTCTACGCTGTCAGAAAATTTAGCTAACGTATCACTGAAAGACTAATGCAGAAACATTGGGCAAATGGTTACAAAGTCATGGAGTCTCCAACGTGGATGTAAGATCAACAGAATTCAGCGGGACATGGGTGACATATCCTGACAGCCCACTGGGATCTGACGAGACCAGCATCACCAACGTG
>NW_007756018.1:6236-7273 GCF_000696425.1 Galeopterus variegatus | reverse complement strand
ACTTTACCTTTTCAAAGATGTTTGTATAGCAAGCAGATACACAGAGTGGTGTCTCACTCTGGAATAATGGGCAGGTATACTTATTGTCTAATACAGTAAAGATAATGTCTCCCTCTAGAACAAAGGGTAAGAAGGCTTATTGCCCTTTATAAAGGATTAAGGTTTCTTAAGCTCAGGGTTCCTATTCTGTAACATAGTCCAATACAAAGATTGGGTTCCTTAAGTTCAGGGTTCCTATCTTGTGACATAGTCCAAAGCATATGTAGGCATCCATCTGGGCTCATTTTTATTAATTTATTAATTTGTGAGAGTTGGGGGTAAGGGGAACTGCCATAAATATACTGATACACATTTGACTTGCAGACTTGAGTAATAAAATCTATAGTCTTTGACCCAGGAGACAGAGTCTCGTGTATTCTGACAGTGTTAATGAAACTGTAGTAACCTGCAAGTAGGGCAAAATCCCATATCTTTTTGATTTCTTAACACTTGTTCATTTTGGATTTTCAGTCTGGAAATTCCTCAGGGGATTATTCTCCTCTCATTCTGTTATACCATGGGTGAATGTATCGTATTAGGCATTTGATTTTCCTTTTGTAATTTAAATAAAATATTAATGAACAATTAGGCTGACAAATACTTCTGTGAATCTTCCATTAAATCCTTAGAGTAATTATTAAAAATACCTTCCTAAATCAGTTAAAATATGTCACCTCTTTACCTGTTAGGACAAAGTAGGTCATGCTACAGTAACAATCCAGTTCATTGTTTTTTGTGCCAAAAGGACCTGTTGGTTGAGTGAGACTGATTCTTAACAAATGCTTTACATGTTTACCAAGATATAGGAATGTGCTCATTAAAATTTGCATTCAGACTTTTTCTCATTTCTATCAGAAAACGTCGGGTATCTTTTTTCACTTGCCAGCATTGTCCTAAGGAGCTCACATGGTCGTCCCTAATTTTAAAAGCTCAAGAACCCTGGGAAGAAACCAGAATTCGTGTCAAGAGTCCTAATGACTACAGTATTTTTTTTTTTT
>NW_007756018.1:0-3497 GCF_000696425.1 Galeopterus variegatus | reverse complement strand
CCGCCAAGGGTTCAGATCCCATGTGGAGACCGGTTCCCGCTCACTGGCTGAGCGTGGTGCGAGCACAACACTGAGGGTTGCAATCCTGTTGCCGGTCACGAAAAAAGACAAAAAGGAAAAAAAAAAAAAAGACAAAAAGGAGAAAAATAAAATGTAAAATAATCAAATAAATTATGCATTTTATTTCTTGTAACACACAAACAATTTAATTTATTCATATTCGTTCCTATTCAACCTTCTCCATTAAAATTAAAAGCAGAGATGTTTAAATTGATCTACAGAAGCAGCATCAGTTGGTTGAGAGCCTAGTTAAGGAAGGTTTGTTTACTCTAAACATGTTTCTGAAACATACAAGAGATATGTATGAGGAGGGAAGTCTTGGCAATTGTATTTTCCAGTATCTCTCTCTCTCTCTTTTTTTTTTCTCATGTTTAAGAAAAATTTTATAATTGCATATAAATTGTTAAATCAAATTAAGTTTTGGCCTGAAGATGCCTCCACACTTGACTCCTTATGTAACAAACAGAAGCCTCGCTTACTACTTAAGCTAACTGAAAGCCTAATTGGGGAGTATACTTTTGTAACAACTGAGTCTCAGCCAATCAGGGCAGCTAAGCTTCAGGCAATCACTCTGACATCACTTCTGTTTTTATTCATAGAAGTCTCACCACCTTGCAACCCTGGAGTTCTTAGTACTTGTTCTGGTTCTGAGGGCTGCTTGATTTGTGAGTTATTGTTGTTTGGCCTTTTGTTTTGTTTTTTTTCTCAGTTAATCTCAGCTAAATTTAACTTGTCTAAGATTTTTTCTTTTTAACATTTGTTTCTTTGAC
This sequence comes from Galeopterus variegatus, assembly GCF_000696425.1. Taxonomy (NCBI): domain Eukaryota; kingdom Metazoa; phylum Chordata; class Mammalia; order Dermoptera; family Cynocephalidae; genus Galeopterus; species Galeopterus variegatus. The sequence goes on along the minus strand of NW_007756018.1, from coordinate 2,667 downwards.
TCTTTAATATGTGTCCTATTTTATGTCCTGGTAGTAAGGAAGTAAGGTGACTTTCTCTCTCTCTCTCTCTCTCTTCCCTTCCCCTTGCAATCTCTATTTTTCTAAAATCCAAAGCTGAAATGGGCCTTAGTGGCTACTTAATCCAGTGGCAATTAAATTGTGCTTCTCTGAGACCTCCAGTTTCCCTGGAGCTAACTAAAGGACTGCTCATTGAGATTGAGTAAAACACTTGTTTTTCATTATAAATAATGATAATAATTTAAAGTCTGGAAAGGTCAGTTGCATCCAAATTTTAATGTTATTTATAGTTTATCCAACAGCCCTTCCTTCCCGTCTTTCATGTGACCAGTGCCTTGATTTTTAAAAGTGTCTATTTTTTACCCTCAGACTCATTGCTAGTTCCTGAAAATTGCAAGCCCACCCATTCCCTTCGTAAATTATTGCTTTGAGGTAGATAAGTGACTTAGTTTTAGGAAAAAAAAAAAAGAAAAAATACATAAAGAAAGAAATTCTTGGGGTGAGGAGTAACAGGTGGAAATTTGGGGAAAAGGTGTTTGCAAATATTTATATTATGCATTAAATATATTATGTATAATATATTTGTCTGTTTTCTGTTGCTTATAACAGAATAACTAAAACTGAATAATTTATAAAGAAATGAAATTTATTTTTGTAGGGAAAATATAGGAATATGGTCAGGGCCCCTCAGATGTTCCGAATCTTGCAGAACACTTGATGGAAATATACACATGTGCCCAGATGTTCCTTGGCTATTGTAAAATGTAATTGAGCATGTGCACCCTGGTGTCCTGGGTTATGACTTAAGTATAAAGGATGAGTGGCTCTGATCCACGGCCCCCCGCACCTGGGATGCCCCCAGGAGGGCCATGGGGAGGCCACTACTGCTGCTGGAGGCTGTTGCTGCCAGTGTCCCTGGGATGCCCCGAAAGGCCACTGCCACTTCTGCTGCTGTGCTGCTTCTGCTGCTACTGCTGCTGTAAGCTACTGCTGCTACTACTGAGGATTGTGTTGTCTGCCAACGGCTCCTGGGATCTTTCCCAATGACCTAGTATGGACCTCTTTACAATTTTTTACAGTTTTTGAGACTGTGAAGTCCAAGGAACACATCTGATGAGGACTTTCTTCCTGGTGGGGTGACTCTCTACAGCAACTCAAGGTATCACATAGAGAGAGAATGGGCTGAGCAAGAGAGCTAACCTGTTCACTCGTTGTCCTTATAAAGCTATCAGAACCACACCCATTTACTCCATGAATGGATCAATCCATTCACAAGGGAACAGTCCTCACAATCTGATCACTTGTTAAAAGTCCTACCTTTCAAATACCATAATAGGATTTCCACCCTCCTAACACATAGCAATAGATAATCTAGAAATGAATATTCTTTCATTTTGTGCCTGAAACTGCTACAGCCATTTTGTCAAGAGGGGAGTCACTGTGAGGCTCAAAGCTGACACACAACAGATGGCAAAGCAGAGAAATTGAAAGAACATGGACTCATGGTGATATCACTGAGGCAGTGAATCAATACACTATGGGAAAAATAAACTTATTCGTCAACCACTTTTAGTTTTTTGCTTTTAGTTGAATAAAAATTTCTTTAACTGGTAAGTATAGTGCTATTTTAAAAATAGATTTGTACATGTAAAACTGGAATTAAAATAATTAGAAATAAAACTAATTCACAGGAAAAAACTTCCCTTTAAGAGTTTTCAGCATGTTAATATTTATACAATCATCCTATTAGTGACTTTTAGCCTAAAATTTATATGAGTGCACATAAAAATATAGAATACAAAGATAATACAGTATATAATTTTTATTAATGAAACAAAGCAGAGACACAGGAGTAGATGACAAAATGCATATCTGTATAAAAACATGATGAGAAAAATCACTGCTGACTGGTTAGTGTCCTGGGAGAAAAATGACTAGTAATTTTTATTAATGAAACAAAGCAGAGACACAGGAGTAGATGACAAAATGCATATCTGTATTAAAAACATGATGAGAAAAATCACTGCTGACTGGTTAGTGTCCTGGGAGAAAAATGACTAGGAAAGAGTATCCTCATAAAAATGTTTTTTTTTTTCCTGCTTATTTTTATTGCATGTATTTCTGTAGGTGAATACTGAATACATGAGACATTTGGGAAAATCAGTAATATTTCTGCATTTTCAAAGCTATTGCAAAAAAGTAAAACTATATTTAAAAAGTTTTTGTGAGATGTTCTGAATATATATATGTATGTATGTTTGTATATAGTTCAAATATGTTTTTACTTACAACTTTTGTTGCAGGAAGCCATATTCATTTTAAAGATATGCTAACTTTGCTTAAGAACACAATGTCTTTTTATAAAGAGTGGGAAGAGAAAAGTAAAAATAAATTTTCTAATTTCTCTTCTTTTCTGTGAGACTAAATTAACCTGTTGGTTGTTAAGAGTGTTGTTTTACCCTAGAGAGAAAAAGGCTATGCATAATAAGTCATTTCAAATTATTTCTAATATTACATACATATGTGTGCATGTATATACATACATACATATATATATATATATATGTATGTATATATATATGTGTGTATATATATATATGTGGGACATGAAATAATAAAGAGAATTAAATTGCACAATATTAAGCTAAA
>NW_007756017.1:0-7274 GCF_000696425.1 Galeopterus variegatus | reverse complement strand
GGAACTACACCTGTCTGCATACACCATTTCGTTCCTAACACAGAGCACCACACTCAATGCAGAATAGGAACTTATAAATATTCTCTAAAAGAGAAAGCAAGAGGGAAGGAGGGAGGGATAAAGAAGGAGATAGGCAATGCCCAAAGCATGACACACTCACCTTTTTAAAAAGGACAGCCTAGTCTGGGTACCCATGGTAGCGGGGGGTGGGGGGGAACTGAAATCCGGATACTGACGGAAAGCACAATTTGTTCTTGACACCCTCAGTCCTCATCCAGACTGATCTTTCACAGCCATGACTGTTGTGAGGAAAAGTTTCAGAGGGCTATCCTCTGTCTCTAAGAAAGGTACTTTCTTCCAACTTTATCCTCCAGATTATCCAGTTGCTCCAGGAACAAAGAAAATGTAGTTAGAGACAAAGAAGGCAAAAATAAAAATTAAAAAATTTCCCCCACTATGGGTATTCCCTCCCCTGGTAAAGGATGTGTTGGGTTCCAAGGCTAGAGTGAGATCAGAGTTCAAGGGGGTCTCCAAGGTTGGAGCAGCAGACAAATATGAAACCACAGTAGTGCCACAGTTCAAAGTGCCAGGAAGCGAGCCCATATGGGTATTCCCTCCCCTGGTAAAGGATGTGTTGGGTTCCAAGGCTAGAGTGAGATCAGAGGTCAAGGGTGTCTCCAAGGTTGGAGCAGCAGACAAATATGAAACCACAGTAGTGCCACAGTTCAAAGTGCCAGGAAGCGATCCCGGGGATTACAGGGGGACAGAGTATTAATTCTGAGTATAGGGCTAACAGTTCATTTCAGAAGACTAGAGGGCGAGTGTGAACAGACTTTTGAAAGGAGGAAAGAAGCACATTATTTAAATATTATTAAACAGTATTTAATAACAGATACTATTGAAAATATGTGGCTACTTTAACCAATAGTGTGTGTGCAGCTTGTTTTTTGCAAGCCAGCTAAATGTTGAGTGTGGGAGTGTCTGCTGGTTTCACACGCTGGAGGGTGGATGAAGAGTCCCTGCTCTTTGCTCAACTTTTTACTCCCAAGATCTGGATGGGCTCTTCTGATGACAGCCTTTGAGTACAGAGATTCTAATAAACTCTCTCGTGGCAGATGAAGCTGATGATGTTTCCAGGAGAGGCTGGGGCAACCTTCCAGGGCAGATTAGAGAAGAAAACTCACCTCTTTGGCTGAGAGCGGGGAGCAAGGGAGAGAGAGCCCAGCCCCAGACCTAAGAAACAGATGCAAGGGATTTCTGGTGGTGGTGATTAGCAAATGGAGTCCCCAGAAATAGATCTGAGCAATTAAGGGAATTGCATTGCCAGGAAAAAAAAAAACTTACTGAAGAAGAGCTCAAAATTCTTCAGCTTCTAAGCAATCCCAAGGCCCAAGTATTTGCACCAACAGAAAGTGATCTGCTTTGTTTGTGCAGACCCCACATTATCCCAAGTGCCACTCTCAGATGGCTCTAAAGGCACCGGACAAGGGCAATCTAGCAGTCAGAACCCAAAAAGCCAGATCAATTGACTAAGGGACTCATTCCCCTGCCAGCAATGGATGCCCTTGAGATCCTGGGATTCTGCAATTTATTAACAATAGAAAGCATAAACTCTGGATCTATTACAGTGATGGCTCTTCCCCTTTTTCTATTTTCTAAGTGGGAGGATTTTATTGAGGTTGTTCTTATTTTCCCTCCATCATTTTGTACCACATGTGTTAGAAGTGTTTATCCTTAAATAGTCCATGGGTTGCAAGATAGTGAGATATCACCTGCAGACAAAAACAAGCCTGAACTAGAAGAGGAATGAAATTCACCAAGATATCCTGAACTCTAATCCTGAGTATCATCTCCATACAAACTCTTTCGGGTGCAGTGGCAGAAGATGAATTTGGGATCCCCTGCATAAGGAAGGTGTGTATACTGTATACGATTGATATTTATATGATACAGTTAGATCTTCTTAGGAGGTAAATCTTTAAATGTATCAGAAAAAAAAACTAAGGTGTCTGTTTGTGTGTGGCAGGGAGGTGAGTCTTGTACTTTACCCAGCTTGAGTGCATTTGCCCAGCTCCAGGAATGCCCTACCTGTACCCCTAATCCCAGTGCCATCTGAATGGCCAAAGAAGCAGAACTCCTGACAGCCATTTTTGTACAATGCAATCTCTCCCCTGACCCATATTTGATTGGGCCAAGAATGTATATCCGTCCCAAGCTCAGAGGAAGTTGGAAATGCAGTCAAAAGATTCCCACTTCAGCATAGCTCCCTCCTGAATGGAGGAAACAGAACCCTGGGATTTGACCATGGCCATGTTTTCCAATTTGAAAAATGAGAAGCAGTGGAAATCAGTCTACAGAGAGCGTGATGAGCAGGCACAACGGGACCAGCATCGCAGGCACGGGGAGACCGGTGGTGGACATGCTTTCCCTGGTCCAGCTTCCGCCGTGGGTTGCTTCCCTGCCATTGGATCTCGTGAGACACTCCGTTACCTTTAAAACAAAGTTCTGCCTTTTTGCTTAAGTTTGTTCAAATCAGTTTCTGTTATTTGCAACTATTGGAGTCCTGAGTAATAAAGAGATCCATCCTGGGATTTGAGATATCCCTTTTTTCTTACAGATCACCTCTGTTTTGAGACTTCTGTCTACAGGAATGATCTAGTGATTGTAAACACAGACAAACTGAAGAGACCGAATGAGCACATGAATCATTAGTTAGATCCTTATCTCATTCTGACTAGAGTTATATCGATCTATTTCCGTCATGGAATTGTAATGTCTTCACATACTCAGCCACTGTAGAAAGGGTTCTCACTTTTCCCCCAAACAGCTGTCCTTAGCGCTGGAGTAACAAGGGTGGGATTTTGGTGGCCAGGAATATACAGCTTTGGTCCCACACAGCCCTGCACCTCGTTCAGCTCTTCAGCAATGTCCCAAGTAAATCTGCTGCCTTCAGCACTGGATTTCAGTAGCTACGTGTCTCAGGAAGCATGGGCAGAGGAGAAAGTGGTCTAGGAAGTTCATCCTGGGAAGACAGATGTCATCTGCGACACTTCCAGTCAAGATGGCAGAGTAGATGGTCCCCAGTATAACCCTCTCCCACAAATCAACCAATTTACAACTATTAAAAAACAACGACAGCCGAGCTGGGGCCACTAGAGCTCAAGAGAAGAGGAGGAGAGACCTACGGAGTGCACAAAAGCAGGAGAAGCCACGATGAGAGAAAGAAAAGATTACTCCCACCATTTTGAGCCCCAGCCACTTCTAAAAAACAACGACAGCCGAGCTGGGGCCACTAGAGCTCAAGAGAAGAGGAGGAGAGACCTATGGAGTGCACGAAAGCAGGAGAAGCCACGATGAGAGAAAGAAAAGATTACTCCCACCATTTTGAGCCCCAGCCACTTGCAAGCTGGAGCTGGTGATCACACAGAGCAAGAGCTGACAAAAACCACTGCTGTGCCCTTCATATGAAGTTTCTTGGAGGCAGCAGGGGAGAAGAGAGCCTTGGTGGCCCTCAGGCCAGCAAGACCACTAACAGGATTCCCGTGGACCCACATAGGAGTGAACGGCCAAAACAACTGAAAAAATGAGCCACTCGGATGCAAGTGAGTCATTGCAAGGGACCAGCACACAGCCTCTCCCATGGGAAGTGTTTGGAGTACAGGCAGTGGGAGAGACGGGCCACCAAGGAAACATCAGGGCATATAATGAACAGGTGCTCTGCCCCTCAATCAGCTCAGGACCACTCAGTGGAGACTGGTCAGGAATACAGATCTGCAGGAGATGCAGTTTGCTGAAAAGACTCAAGCCCAGACCAGAGTTTCCATACAACCCAGGTGTACTGGAACTCACAGACCCAGAAGTCAACAATTAAAACCTGAGCTGCACAAAATGCCTTCCCCAGGGTATCAGCAACAAAACAGCAATTTAGCTCAACCACAGGGCTCAAGTGCTGGTCACCACAGGAAGTTCCTCCATTTTAGAAGTAAGCAAAGGACAACAAATTAGTTCCAGTGAAGAGTTTAAGTGGTGGGAACAGTGAATAATCCAACACAGAACTGAAAGAAAAAACAAAATACTCACAGATCAGAGACAAAGTTTGTTATTAACTAGCAAAGGTCTAACACCACCAAAGAACACCTATAAACCATAGAAGGAACAGAAGCCCCCTTGGCTCCCAAGCAGGGAGGGCTGGGGGCCTCAGCCACGCCCCCAACATCAGAAACCAACCCAGCAATGGCCATCAGGCCACCACAGGAAGCACCCCTGGCTCCCAAGCTGGGCAGTGAGGGTCAAGGGCTTTGCATAAAGTAGTGTTCAATAAATGCTCATTGAATGAAAAAAAAAATGCCATCTGTGAAGCAGTGTAGAACACAGAGACCCAGAGTACACATGGAGAAGGAAACATCAGATGCCTCTGAAAATTCGAAGGGCAGAGATGCCCTTATTTCCTGCCTTGTAAGGTATTGCATGTTACAGGGCTGGACAATCACAGCGAGTCTGGGTGAGGAAGAACACATACAATTGCACAGCATCTGTGAGGCAGCACAAGGTAAATTGGGAAGACGCATGTCCTTAGGAAGGATTGACTCTCTCAGGAGCTTATCACAAAGAACATTCTGAGAGGAACTCATTTTCTTATGTAGGATGACTTTTTCCTTCCTTCCTTCCTTCCTTCCTTCCTTCCTTCCTTCCTTCCTTCCTTTTTCTTTCTCTTTTTCTTTCTTTCTTTTCTACTTTCTTTCTGTTACTGGAAGAGAGAGGGTTTGGGGGGCCTGATAGCAGGCCTCATCCCCCCCCATCCTCTTTTGAGGTTCTTGACTCCACCACAGGAAAGAATTCAAGGGCAGAGTCATAGCAGAAGATGAAAACAGGTTTAATGTGACAGATAAGAAACACAGACTTCATAGAGAAAATGCAGTCTATCTCCAGAGCCTGAGCAAGGCCAACACCACGTTTAATACAAAAGTAAGAAATGCATGCTTGAAGTTTAGTACAGAATCCAGGCTGGCTGAAGAGAGTGAGCAGCCGCTTGCCAAAAGTAAGTTTGATACAGAGGAAAGCATACACACCTCAGCCAGCAAGGTGTGGGCTAGCCCCAGGAAAGTGAGCAACAATCCCGTCTTCTGCCAGAATTCCACTTTTATAGTTTTGTTACCTAATACACATTCATGTTACCTAGTTAATATTCAATTAAGGGGTGGTTCTAGTCTGAGAGAAACACTTCTCTGGCTATGTCTCCTGGTTCAATTAAAGTGGAAGGTGAAAGCAATTACTCAGAAGATTTAAAGGAAAAAAATCTCACTTTTGCCTAAATTAATAGGTAAATTAAACCCAAAGTTTACACTTTACTTTAACTACATCACTTTATTGTTGAGTAGAATTGACCATCAAAAATGGCTGACCTCAATCCACCCCATCCTCTTACCACATTCTTGACTTCACCACAGGAAAGAATTAAAGAACAGAGTCACAGTAGAAAGTTAGAACAGGCTTAATGTAATGAATAAGAGGTACAGATTTCACAGAGACAGTGTGGCCTGACTCCAGAGACTGTGCAGGACCCACACCAAGCTTAATACAAAAGCAAGAAATACACACTTAAAGTTTAGTAGAGTGCAGGTTGGTTCAAGAGAGTGAAAGTAAGTTTGATACAAAAAGAAAGAAATACTCCACAGGCAGAGTGCAGGCTGGCCCCAGAGAGACTAAGCAATAGCCCCACATTCTGCCAGGATTCAGCTTTTATAGTTTCATGATCTAATAAATATTCATACTATCTAATGAATATTCAAGTGAGGTGGCTCCCAGTTACGTAACACAGTCTTGCACACATTCAGTTGATTTCCTTTTAGGGCCTGTTAACTTGTCAAATTCTATCACATGCACTGAACATATTTGATAATAATCTGTGCTCTTTAGCACCCCTAGTGGAAGGTCATTCAAAGGATAAACTCCTTTCCACTGAGCATGCTCAGACACTGGGGTGGTATAAGCCTGTATAAATTACTTCTACTGAGCATGCTCAGATACTGGATTTGCATAAGCCCACCCCTTGTGGTCTCAATCTCCCCCTGTTGGTGCCAAAAATAGGTCCAATAAGCAACAGTAACTCTCCTCTAGGGGAGGGCATGGAGGAGGGGTTTGAGACCTTGGGAGTGTCTGGAAACCCAGAGGTGTGTCCTGAAACCCAAACCAAGGAAACTGAGCACCTCCTATCTCACTTCTTTCTTTCTTTCTTCCTTCCTTCCTTCTTTTTCCATATAGCTCAGAAACCAATTTAAACAAGAAAAAGGTAAGAAATTCCCTTTCCCTGTCCAGAGGAGGCCAGCATCTGTTTACTGCTCAAAATGGCAGAAAATCTGTTTGATCTTTATCAAGTGATGGGCTAACCATTTGTATAATGAAGTATAGATGTTGAAGTGTAGAGCAATCTTTTCATTGGTTCAAAGTAAAAAGGAAATAAATAAACGTGAGTCAAAATTAATCTAGGGAATCAAAATCTGACCAGTTTTTAAACATTTCCTATAAATATTATAATATGAAATTTAAATACAAATATGCTAAACCTTCAAAATTATTCCCATCAACTTACCTAATAAATACCAACTCAAGAATTCAATCAATTATCTTTAGGTAATCTAGTGACAGTTTAATCATCTTTGAGCAGCTTTGGCTTTTAAGTACAAACACCATACTCATTTTCCCACACAGCATAATACAAACATATGGTACAGTATGTGATTTACTAGAGAGCTGCTTGTAAATGAGGTCTGTCAAATGAAGATTTCTCAGACATTTATGAGGATTTTTCTACTCCTGCTGTTAAAACATGTTTTGTAGATTTAAAATATATTCATGGAACCAAGTCTTTTGAGTTTTTGTCTTCTAGGACTGGGTTTTTCAGTATGCCAGTTTTTTTTGTTTTTTTTTTTTTATGTTGCTCATTTCAGTAAACCTTTATGTGGTCCCTCTAGTGGATTGAATTATGTCCCCCAAAACTCACCGAGGCTTCAGTTGTGTCCCCCAAGTTTTATGTATTAGAAATTTTGTCCCACTGTGACTGTTAAGAGGGTGGGAAATCCTATTATGATAATTGAAAAGTGGGGCCTTAAAGAGTTGATTGTAGGACCATGCACTAGTGAATGGATTAAAAATGGTGGTCAGAGGCAGGATTCTGAAAGAAGAGTCTGTCTCTCTCTGCTTTCTCTTCTCTGCCATTTTGCAATGTGATACCCTGCCATCACTGAAGTCACCACCAAAGAAAGCCTTCACCAGAT
>NW_007756016.1:6457-7274 GCF_000696425.1 Galeopterus variegatus | reverse complement strand
CTCATTGATCTAAGTAAACTCATCAGACCAAGGTCAATGATCAAAGTAAACACATCACACCAAGCTCATCCATCGAAGTAAACTCATCGGTCAGAGCTAATTGATCTATGTAAACTCCTCAGACCAACCTCATCGATCTCAGTAAACTCATCAGACCAAGGTAATCGATATAACTGAATGCATCCAACCAAGCTCATGGATAAAAGTAAACTCATCAGACCAAGGATATCAATCTAAGTAAACTCATCAGACCAGTCAAATCGATCTAAGTAAACATATCAGAGCAAGCGAATCGATCTAATTTAATTCATCAGACCAAGCTAATAGATCTAAGTAAACTCATCACACCAAGCTCTTCGATCTAAGTTAACTTCTCTGACCAAGCCCTTCTATATATGTAAACTCATCAGACCAAGTTTTTCGATCTAACTAAACACAACAGAGCAAGCTCATTGATCTAAGTAAACTCATCAGACCGAGCTCATCGATCTAAGTAAACTCAACTGAGCAAGCTCATCGATCTAAATAAATTCATCGTACCGAGCTCCTCAATCTAAGTTAACTCATCAGACCAAGCTCATCCATCAAAGTAAACACATCAGACCAAGCTCATCGATCTAAGTAAACTAATATGACCCAGCTAATCCATCTAAGTAAACTCATCAGACCAAACAAATTGATCTAGGAAAACTATTCAGTCCAAGCTAATCGATCTAGGAAAAATAATCCGACCAAGCTAGTAGATCTAGGAAAACTAACGAGACCAAGCTAATCAATCTAGGAAAACTAATCAGACCAAGCTAATCGATCTAGGAAA
>NW_007756016.1:5409-5619 GCF_000696425.1 Galeopterus variegatus | reverse complement strand
AGACCAAGCTAATCAATCTAGGAAAACTAATCAGACCAAGCTAATCGATCTAGGAAAAGTAATCAGACCAAACGAATTGATCTAGGAAAACTAATCAGACACAACTTATCGATCTAGTACAACTAATCAGACAAATCTAGTAGATCAACGAAAACTAATCAGACCAAGCCAATCGATCTAGGAAAACTAATCAGACAAAGCTTGTAGATC
>NW_007756016.1:0-666 GCF_000696425.1 Galeopterus variegatus | reverse complement strand
ATCGATCTAAGTAAACTCATCAGACCAAACAAATCGATCTAGGAAAACTAATCAGTCCAAGCTAATCGATCTAGGAAAGATAATCCGACGAAGCTAGTAGATCTAGGAAAACTAACGAGACCAAGCTAATCAGTCTAGGAAAACTAATCAGTCCAAGCTAATCGATCTAGGAAAACTAACGAGACCAAGCTAATCAGTCTAGGAAAACTAATCAGACCAAGCATATCGATCTAACTAAAATCATCCGACCAACCTCATCGATCTAAGTAAACTCCTCGCACCGAGCTCATCAATCTAAGTAAACTCATCAGACCAAGCTCATTGATCTAAGTAAACTCATCAGACCGAGCTCATCGATCTAAGTAAACTCATCAGAGAGAGCTCGTCGATCTAATAAACTCATCAGACCAAGCACATCGATCTAAGTAAACTCATCTGACCGAGCACATCTATCTAAGTAAACTCATCAGACCGAGCTCATCGATCTAAGTAAACTCATCTGACCGAGCTCATTGCTCATCGATCTAAGTAAACTCATCAGACCAAGCACATCGATCTAAGTACATTCATCAGAGCGAGATCATCGATCTCAGTATACTCTTCACACCGAGCTCATCGATCTAAGTAAACTCATCTGACCAAGCAAATCGATCTGGGAGAAATAAT
>NW_007756015.1:6324-7274 GCF_000696425.1 Galeopterus variegatus | reverse complement strand
GCCTCAGTTCCTCACCATGTTGGACCTTCCATAGACCTGCTCACAACATGGCAACTGGTTGTCCCAAGAGTGAGTGATCTGAGACAGAAATAGGGGAGAGAGTGAGAGTACTCAAAAGAGAAGCAGCAGTTACTTTTGTAATGTAATCTCAGAAGTAATTATTCTGCTACTGCTGCATACTATTGGTCACACAGACCAACTCTGGCACAATGTAGGAGGAGACTATCCAAGGACGTGAATACCAGGAAGAGAGGATCATTAGGGCCATTTTGGAAGCTTGCTTTTACTATAACTAATGCTGCTCTGGCACATTTAAAGTGTCTCCCAACTCTGGAGGGATTTGCATTTGTAACTTTTGGTTTCTTTCAGTTTACCTTTTAGGTGGATGAACTCTAAGGGTACTGGTCCAAATAAATTATTTTTTTAAAAGTGAGATGAGAGAATTAGAAATAGCGTGAAAGCCTGATTTAAAAAAAAAAATCCTGGAAGATCTTATGTTTGAGGCTTATGTTCTTCACGCTCAAAAAATACTTTCAACNAAAAAAAAAATCCTGGAAGATCTTATGTTTGAGGCTTATGTTCTTCACGCTCAAAAAATACTTTCAACACAGAGAGACTGCAGTTGAAGGTAGCAGGCTGTCAGAACTCTCAGCTTCTGGGGTAAATACACCCAGCTCTGACTTTCTGAAATCAGTATCAAAGCTATGAATGGAAATCCCTGCCCAGGAAAACAATTTGTAGTTCTACTATTTCCTAACTTTCTCCTCTTCCTCCTGCCAACTAAACCAGGAAAATAAGATTCTTAATTGTCTTCCGACTACTCTAATGAGGAAGATACTATTGGATTGTGTAGTGGATTGAATTATGTCCCCCCCAAAGTCCCTGAAGTTTGAATTGTGACCCCCAAGTTTTATGTATTAGAAACTTAGCCCCCACTGTGACTGTTAAGA
>NW_007756015.1:3406-4559 GCF_000696425.1 Galeopterus variegatus | reverse complement strand
AATCCTGTTGTTCTTTTCCAGGCACTTGATTTCTAGATTCTCTTGGAGCTAGGGGTGGCCAGGTCACCCAGTCTTAACCAGTGAAATATATGAAGATGTCTACCAGGGACTTCCAGAAATGCTTTGCTTCTCTGATGAAAGGTATAGTAGCGGCTGGAAGTGGCCTTTCCCCCTTCTTTCCTGCCTGAAAATTCAGTGTCATCTTGAAACCATAATTTGAAAGGCCCAGAGATGAAAATGTGACAGCTAAGGATGATGGAGCAAACAAATAGAAAATCTGGGCTCCTGATGGTATGGCTTAGTGGTGACCAGTATTACCATTCATCTATCTTTAGACTTCTTATTTAGTTGGATTTTCTGTTTCTCACTCTTCAAGTTACTGCTAACCTAGTACAGCTAATAGAATGTCCGTCTAGTCATCCTAGTCACTGTTTCTCTGAGTGTGAGTGATAAAAGAGGAAAGGAGCCATGTGATCACATCTCCTCACATAGACCCTAAGAAACCTATCTTTTTATTTATTAGGTTATTTCTCATTTTGCTCTTTCAAAGTGGACAGCAGGAAGTCTACCTGTCCATCCAGCACATCACCTTTAAACCAGCTGGCAGAGGTAATAGATGGGAATGTCTATGAGGAAAACAAAGACAGAATACGGACTCAGGAATACAACCCAAATCCTTGATAACCACTAGAGCCTGGGGGATTTTGCTGTGCTATTTGTCAAAATGTTTGTAAAAATAATGAAGCAATTGGCTTGTGGTTGCCTTTAACCAAAAACGTGGCGGGGAATGATTTGGATACAGGGAAGTACATCCTGACCAACACTGGAGACCACTCTGTCAAGTGATGATTTCTAGAAAGGAAGCTATGTCAGGTATTGAGCCACATAGTAAGAGCATCTGTCAGGGTGTTAAGAGGAAGAGAGCTGTCAAATTTCAAGAACTGTGTGATGTGTGGGACACCACCATCTTCAACTTGCCCTAGGTATACCCTCAGTGTGAATTTGAGTGTGTGTGGACGGCTACCTGATGAAGGGGGACATCTCCCACTGGGTGCTGCCTACAAGACTTTCTCTTGGCTGAGATGCATGAAAAGTTGGGTGTGTAAACGAGAGACCTTGATGCCTACATGGAGCATTACTGTAAAAACTCTAT
>NW_007756015.1:0-2423 GCF_000696425.1 Galeopterus variegatus | reverse complement strand
TAAAGACTAGCCACCAGAGGAGGATTTTCGAGATGTGATGCCTTCAGGTTTGATGATCTGATGGCCAACATTCCATTGCTTTGGTACACTGAGAACACAAGGTGAGGTGGCAAACTGGAGTTGGTCTCTAGACTTCCAAACTACATCACATGGCCAGATCTGGGTCCCAGGATGTATAGTGTTTATAGAGTAACTGCTCCACAAGATTGGAAATATGGAACAAGTCTGTAACTGGATGTACCCGATGCAGCTAAGGTTATGGTCTATGTGGGAATTTCTAAAGGACGGTGTGACCAAGAAGAAGTCCTTAAAACTATTCAAGATGGAGAGGCTGAAGAACTTACAATAAAGCAATTTATTGAAGAAAAAGAGAAGCCAAGAGCCTTCTGGCACATATATGCTGCAAAAGACACAGAGAAGATATGAGAACTCCTTAAAAAAGGTATCAGAAGAGCCAGGTCAGGAAAACCCAGCAGATCATGATCCTATTTGTGGTCAGAGCTGGTATTTACACTGATCACTAAGAAATTGTCTTCATCAAGAGTATGAAGTTCAAGACTTGGTTATTGTAGTTTCTCAGAGACATGGTATTTATCCCAGCAGAAACTCCACATCAGGCTCATAACTTATGTAGCTGTGTAAAAATGGTTGAAGATTTCATTTTTCCAGAGCATGTTAAAAAATGCTTCTGGCTCACTCAGGAATTCTGTTATCTGTCACAGACTCATATCACTTGTGAAGGTATATTACAGGTGAAGAATGTTATCTACGATGCAGTGAAAGATGCTGTTGCTATTCTGGAAGCCAGTGAATCCAGTTTTTGTCAGACCCTGAGGGTCTCAGAGATGACTTAACCCCTGCACAATGAAAGTAAATTATTGGCAGCTATTCAGACTCTTCAGGCAGGATTCCTATTTCCTATTCATGTTACTTCATCTTTTTGCTTTGTTTTGTTTTTGAAACTGTATCCAACTTGTGAGGGTGCAGTTTAATGTATACTTCTAGTGTTTATAGATACTAAATGTGTATGCATAGTAACTTATAGAACATGCATTCTTAAACTGTGACTTCTCACCTAGTGCAGAACTTTTACTAAGCTCTAAAAACAAAACTCTTTATCAACTCTGAAACAATACCTGCAGTAATCCCCCAGCTATTTGGACACCTGAGTCAAGTGTATTTATAACTATTAGTAATCCCTCTGTTCAGATAATTTGGGCTGTATTTTGTTTCGTGTTTGTCTGAGTACCCGCTCCCCATTCCTTGGGGTTCAGAAAAGCAGAGGGGGAAATGGACAGCTATGTGAAGTCCTTCTTGTACTGCATAAGACTGGCGTTGTATAGCAGAAATGAACTACTGTACAATTCTTGGAGTTAGCCATCTTTAGTTAAATGGAGTTTTAATCTAAATGAAACGTGATAATTTAATTTTGCTAAGTGTTAAGCATTTTGTATTAAAGCTTTCATATAATAAAAAGTTTACAAAATATCCTTGTTGAAAAAAAATGACATCATCTGAGATTATCACATACCCAAGTAGCCCACTTACTGCCATTTCCCAGTATTCAAGTTATGCCATATNTATGACAGCAAGTGAAGCTTCAATTCATTCTTATACATTCTTATTCTAATATTTCTTAAACTGGTCTGGCTTAATAAGTTTTAACATCTCAATCTCATAAGAAGTAGAATGAGAAAACAACAATGATTACAGTAATTTACATTATATTATTATTATTATTATTGAGGGTTTACATAGAATTACGCTGAATGAAGGTAGTGGAAAGGATTTATAGTCAAAAGATGTGGATTAGAATTTGAACTCTACCACTTATTCATCATTTAATTTTGGGCAATTTAACTTCTGGCTCTACTAATCACTCTTCTGCCTACTTTATATGGCACAGAAAGAGAACCAAATGGTTACAACACAGACTAGTTCTCTCGGTTAAGCTCTGAGGTGCCAGGAAGATGGTAGAACTATCTTCTTAGGTATGAAGCCATCTCTAGCTAACAAAACCTGGGACTTGCGAAGCTATCTGACCCCTGAAGATATTTTATTTGCATAAGGAGCAAAGAATCAGACTCATTATCTTTCTAATGAGACTATTTCAGGAGGAGAAAGGACAGCTGCCTCGTTTCTCCTTAGAAGANTAGACAAGGGGATTGATGGCCAAGAAGTGGCCTGAACTGTGGATGCCTCCAGTGCCCCCCCGCCTTTCTTTAAACATAATACACTTTGCTTAGAAAAAATCCCACAAACTTATAGCGCAGGAAGTACGCAGAAGAATGCAGTGACTGAGAAGTGAAAGAGTCTAACTACAGCACAACTGGGAGTTGGGGAGGGCCAGAAGTCCCCACTTCCAGAGAAAACATGCTAACAGATTAAATAGGACATAGGAGCCTGAGGTTAGAAAACTTGGA
>NW_007756014.1:6577-7274 GCF_000696425.1 Galeopterus variegatus | reverse complement strand
TGATAGCTTTGTGCTTGCTTAGTACACATTTGTTGAATAAAGAATGAATGAATGAATAAATTCTCCAGTGCTGGGGTTACAGATACCTCACTTTTGATTCCTTAGGCAGTGACCAACTTACTGCTTTTCTTCCTCTTATTTATTTTCTTCTTCTTTAATGATTCTTTTCTACAGTTTTCCAACTGTTTAAAACTAAAAATTTTTGTGTCAAGGGAAGGAAAAAATGAGTGGGAAATGTACAAAGAAACCCTTTTACATGTTGACTATGGAATCCTTTTATGAGTGGCTGAGTTCCCTCAAGTCATGCACCAGTGATTCCTCCTTTTTCCTTGCCCTTCTTTTTCCTACTCAGAGGTCTGCCCAAAGCTGCTGGCTAAGCTGCCTCCAATACAAAGGGCAATTAATATTGTAGGACATTTAGAATTCAGTGCTCATTCTACTGTGATGTTTTAGGAAATCAAGGCAGGGTTTTATTCCTGACCATAAGCTGAAATCTTAATATATTTTGACTTAAACTCATCATGATCTGAGCCTATTATATGAACTATTATCTAATAATACAGTGAAAATTGAAACTCTAGCACAAATGGGGGTTTGAATTTTTGCCTTCCATTTTAGCCCTACATTATAATACTAAGTTTAAGTCAGTAGAGAGTTAGGGTCCAACACTGAAGGAATTGTGTGTGTGTGTGTGTGT
>NW_007756014.1:0-1575 GCF_000696425.1 Galeopterus variegatus | reverse complement strand
CGAGATTCTGTATTTCTAACATGCCTGAAGATGCTGCAAAGCTGCTGGTCACTTGTCCTAACTTCGAATAACAAAGCCTTAAGTACTAATTTGGAAAGTGAACTAGTGAACAGGCTGATTAATCAGAACCTTGGGCTAGACAAAACACTTTGAGTTTGGAAAGAGTGGCTTCTGAGAGCTTGTCCCTATGAAGTGTGCTTAGACATGTCCTTGTGAAAGGGCCTTTTGCCTGCTGTGGTGTGGGGCCTGCAATGGTGTGGATGTGACAGCAACCCTGGCAGAGTCCCTTTGGGAGTGACTTCCATGGCCCCAGGTGCCAGCAGTGGAAACTGAGAAGTGGCTGCTGGGAACACCACAAATGCCCTGAACTGGCATCCTCCCCTCCCTGGAACTGTCCTAGTCAAGTTCCAGTGCTTTCCTCGAGGGTGTGGAATGCTTTCCAGAGGGCCAGTGAAAGTGAAGGAGCCCTGGGGTTGAGATGTGGGGACACAGAGTGACTAGGAAAACCTGAGGTGTAGGGGCCGTGTGGGGACCTGAATAGTTCCATGGAGCAAAATTACAGCAAAATGAACAAGGCAAGACAGAAGAGACACTTCCCATCAAGTGTCTCATCTCATTGCAAGGATGGAGGATGCCTAGATTCTTATAAGCCCTCCTGGAATTTTAATGTCACTCCAAGGAGAAAGGGAGTGGTGCTGATAGGCCTATAAATGGACTTGGCTTGTCCTAAAGAGACTGAGACAACCCTGAGTTGACTGAAAATAAGCCCTAAATTTACCTGAACCAAAGCAAGTTTCCTTTAGTAGGAGAAACATGTAGGTTTAAGATGGGGATTAAAGTAATGCATATATAAATTAGCTCAATCGAACCATTCCACAATGTATACATATTTCAAAACATCATATTGTACATAATAAATATATACGATTTTGTAGGTTTAATAAAAGATTAAGAAATGGAAATTACATGGACTCAGAAGATAATTTAAAAGTTCTATATTTTACATACCCGAATATTCGTTTATTAAACATCTGACCCACTACATGGGAATTCTTATGACTTAGCATATGGCTCATTGTTTGGTAGTCAACTTGTAAATATCTTCTCATTGTGTAAATGAAATGACAACAGCTTTGTCTCTCAAAAACAAGCAAAAGACAACATAACAAAACAAAGAAAATTCTCAATAACAAGTACATGAAAGTCTGTCACTTCTCCCTCAGCGTGATGGAGATGCAAAGGATTACTCAAAGCCCAGTTCTTCTGAACAGTGAGAAGCCCTGAAGGGGTTAATTTTGAATGAACCCTCAAGAGAGAAGCATTCCTTAGAAAATTAACATTGAACTGGAATCTTCTCTCAGTATTTATTCTCCAGGCCAGAAAGTTACAGAAAAGGAACATAGGTAGTTAAAAAAGAACAGTAAGATAATTGTCATGGTAACAATCATTAGGTATAGCTGCACCAAAAACATCTGCCCTTAGAGCCAGCAATTTTGCTGTGTTACAATTCTGTTTCTACAACAGAGACTTTAGCCTGGGGAAATTTTCCTGTCTTTTGCAAGCTTAACATTTCTA
>NW_007756013.1:6888-7274 GCF_000696425.1 Galeopterus variegatus | reverse complement strand
ACACACACACACACACACACACACACACACGTTTTTCTATGTGTGTGAAGAGACAGAACAACAGACCAGGATTTCGCGCACATACCCATAAAATGATCTATCTGAAGACTGAGTGTGTACATGTGTTTTTCTAACGTGGTGTGTGTTTCTTGGCTGCAGCAGAGGAAACATTTCCAAGAGAGAAGGAGAGAAAGAAAGAGAGAGGGGGAGGACATTTTCTGCTTAGACACACAGACACACACAAGTAATTTTCTGCAAGCTGCGAAATAGTGTTTGTTTCTCAGTGATGCACACTTAGTGGCGAATGGGAGACGTATTTGCCTAACAATGGAGTCTGATGCAGAGACCAGTGTATTTCTGCCTCTGTGTGTGTGTGTGTGTGTGTG
>NW_007756013.1:5846-6065 GCF_000696425.1 Galeopterus variegatus | reverse complement strand
CACAGATCTCTGAACTCCAGACCCTCCATGACCCACGTCACGGGCAATGGCTCGGAGGCTCTGAGGAAGTCAGTAAACTGTCCACAGGCACACAACGAGTGAATGGACAACTTCAAGTTCAAATCTGTCTCATTCCAAAACCCAGGTTGATATGTGGCCCCTTGCAAGTTCCCTTTTAAAAACTGCAAGTCTTTTTCTTCCACTAGGAATGGGCGGTGG
>NW_007756013.1:0-1522 GCF_000696425.1 Galeopterus variegatus | reverse complement strand
GCGTGGCTGATCTTGAGATGCAGTACATGAAACTGTTCCCCAGTCAAGATGTCCTGAACAGATGGAGGCTGAGGGGACCCAGAGTGACAGTTGTCACCAGTCACTTTAAGTGCTCCAGGAGGTGGGGGACAAAGGGCATGACTCTGCTGACTGGAAATCATTGCTTTGGGTTTAGAATATTGCGACATCCTCAAAATGTGCACTTGTGCGAACAGAGAGCCTGCCGACCCTCCCTCGTCACTGCCGCCAGGGATGGCGGATGAGGCAGGGTCAGGTCCTGACTTATCCTGCCAGATCTGAGCCAGGATGTGTGGAATTCGGGAAGTGCACGGAGTGCGAGTGTGTCGCTGGTGGGCTACATGGTTCCCATTCCAGCCTCAGCTGATTGATGGGACATGGTCTATGAGCCCAGGGCGGACCTCAGGGGCAGTGGCACCAAGTGTCCTGGAAATGTGTGCACTGCCTGCAACATGGGAATGAGAACCCTGGCTGTCTTGGGTTGTTGTGGCATCACATGGGGCTGCTGGGAGGACCTGATATAATGCATGAGAACGTTTCACTTGGTGGCTGAAAGTGCTCAACCAGTGCTATGACAACATACTAAGTGCTCAACCCGTGGAAATGAATAACCCACTGTTATTATGAGCTGCAGAAATAGACCTTCCACCCAGCAGTCATGTCCCCTTCGTTCTTGTGAATGGAAACCTGCTTTTGTCATCCATCTACGCTGTTGCAATTTTATTACCTTCTGTCTTTGGTGTAACAATGTGACCTACCCCTGACAATGAAATGCAGAAGTGAATCTGCTAGGGAGCTTCTGGAAGAGATCTCCTCCCATAATAAAGAGAGATCCAAAGAGAAAGCTTTTCGGCTTGCACCCTTTCTTTCCTGTTTGGGGTGCTGTAGTGTAAGAATACGACTCTCGGAGCTATGGCAGCCTGATTGTGACCATAAGGATTGCAAAACAGAAGGATGGGAAGGACGTGAGTTTGGGATCTTATCTCTGTGTTACTGCCCATCTCCAGGCTGCTTGTTATACACGATTAATCAACCCCTGACGTTTGAGTCACTTAAAGTTGGTTATTTCGTCACCTGCCACCATCATGATTTTGACTGACATGTGTATAGTGGGTTAAAGTCACCATTCTGAAAAAGTGTAGATAGATGGATATTTTGAAACAAGCAACATGCTGCTGGTGGATTTCCTGTCCCCATAAAATTTCTTACACACTTTCTAGGGGAAACAGAGAGCAGTCACCCTGCTCTGATCTCTTGCTCCTCAAAAGATAAGTGCTGGAAAAAGCTGCAGATCAACCCAGCTTTTCTTACATAAACACTATGTTAGAAAAAATCAGCTCTGAGGGCCCATGTGCATCCTGTAGCGAATCCTTTGGAGCTAAGATAACTTTCCCTTTGGGTGCTGGTCCTATTCATAGTAATTGGCGTTTATGGAGCATCGACCACAGATCTCTGAACTCCAGACCCTCCATGACCCACGTCACGGGCAATGGCTCGGAGGCTC
>NW_007756012.1:5435-7275 GCF_000696425.1 Galeopterus variegatus | reverse complement strand
GTTGAGTTTGAGAAGTCTAATAGACATACACCGGAGAAGTTGAGTAGGAAATTGAATATATGACTGGAGTTTGGGAGAGAGAGACAAATTTGGAATCATTGACATTTAAAGGCATGAGATTGGAGAACACCAAGGAAGTGAGTGTTGAAAGAGAAGAATTCAAGAGGAAGGAGAGTAACTAGCAAAAGAAGCTGCGTAGGAGTGACCAGCGAGGTAGGAGGAAAACAAAGGGAACGTGGAATGTATCTTGAAAGGCAAGTGAAGATATTTTCAAATATTTAGATAGATCATGTAATGTTGACAGAGCATAAGGAAGAAGAAAGACCACAATCTTGGGTTCGCATTTGAAGTTTTATATCTTACAGGTGATAAGGCGAATAGGTCTGCTTCTCCAGCCTGGTTCACAATTGGGTTGATGGCAGACTCTGAGCCAGGTCCTAGAATGGTGTTGTGAGGAAGCTGGCAGTACTGAAAGATGAAAGATCTCACACACAAGGTGCAGGGCAAATGCATGTGGCTTAGACTAGAATGAGATCATTCAACTAGAATGTGGGTAAGTGGGAATGTTCAGGTGAGAAAAGATTAAAAATCAAGGTATAGAGGTGCAGAGGAAAAGGGGGAGGATAACATGGATGCAATTATGAAATCATAGGGTGTTATTTCTCTGTAACAGATGGGGAAAAGAACAGAGAGTCAACATCACCATGATAAATACTGAACAGCAAGGAAGCAAACTATCACAGCTGAGGCATGTGGGCTGCTGTGAAACTCAGAAGTGATATTATCAATAAAGCCAGAGTTGGCAAGTGATTAACAAATAAACAACATATGGCTCATTGGTTGCCATGTCCCTGGAAACATATCCTCTTGGGAGACAGTGTGCCTCCATAAATGAGTTTCTAGTTCATGCGTACTTGCTTTTGATACATATGGCAGTTGTGAAGTTGTAAATACCCAATTTACCTAAGCAAAGCTGCTGCTGAAAAGATAACTTTAGATTTCTAGTTCTGGGCAAGAATCCATTCTTCCTGCAGTTGTGAAGTTGTAAATACCCAATTTACCTAAGCAAAGCTGCTGCTGAAAAGATAACTTGAGATTTCTAGTTCTGGGCAAGAATCCATTCTTCCTATTCTTCCTATTCTTCTCACTAAGTACACCTATAAACTAAACCCTGGACATTATATATAAAACAAACAGAGATTCTAAAAGATGGGGAAAAATAAAGCAGGCTGGCTTGGAACCTATTTGAAGAATGACATAGTGGAGATATCCTTGAGTTTTCTTTTTGCTTTATATATCTCAGTCTGGGAGCTGGAATACCAATGGGCACAGACAAAACTACGCCAGAAAAAGCCTGTTTCTTCTAGTCATAGAAAGGAAAGGGAAAGTCTAATAAAATAGAAGACTTTTTGACAGTAACTGCTCTACTCTAAACACCATAGAAAAAACAGGATTACCTCCACCCCTATCAGCAAAGACAAAGAGAGGAGCCTAATCTTCCACCTTTGTCTGGTTGTAATGAAGCAGCCCTTCCCTCTTAGATTTTAAGGTAGCCATCATAAAAATACTTTAATGAGCAATTAAGAACACACTTGGAACAAATGAAAAAACAGAATGTCTAAGCAAAGAAATAGAAGCCTTAACAAAGAAATATAAGAAATAAAGAAGAGTGAAATGGGAATTTTACAACCAAAAAATGCAATAACTAAAATTAAAAAGTCAATGGATGGCTCAACAGCAGAATGGAGTGGACAAAGGAAAGAATCAGTGAACTTGAAGGTAGAACAAAAGAAATTACCCAACTTGAACAACAGAGAGAAAATAGGCTGGAAAAAAAAAA
>NW_007756012.1:0-379 GCF_000696425.1 Galeopterus variegatus | reverse complement strand
TTTTTTTTATTGATTTGGACAAAAAGTGTGTACTGCTTGTGCACAGACAGGTTTACATGTCTACCAGGTGAAATCTTGGGAGTTATTAAAGTCGGGGAGCTTAAGGTGACTGAAAGAATGAATGCCCCAACAGATAGTCATTCATACAATAAATGTATTGCCATTTTTAAATGTAAAGAAGACAAATATGTCTATCATAAAAAATACCTTAATTTGAGTTGGTTTTATGTTATAGGGATAAGCACTAGAACAGAAAATGGAGCTATTTATAGAGCTGTATTTGTAAACAAAATATTTGATTTATCACATTTTTGAGCAATTCCAGTAGGAAGTCCTACCACTTTGTGGGAGCCAGTAGATTTTTTGCAGCCAAAAAAAA
>NW_007756011.1:5797-7275 GCF_000696425.1 Galeopterus variegatus | reverse complement strand
GTAATGTGTTGTTTTGGTTGAAATATGTAAAGAAAATCCAACTCTATACAGATATGTAGTTGGAAAAAGGAGGAATAGTTTCATAACCTTCCAGAGAATTATGGATATTCTTCAATACCACACCAAAACTCAGCAAGTGGTAGTTTCTTTTTAAAAAGATTAAATGCAAATGGAATCTGAATCTATTATCAATGAACTTTTCATACTGTTACTTTAAACTCCATTGGACTATCTTTCACTGCAAACCCATGCATAATTCTGTAGCTCCATGCATTTGTCATTTAGAAACTCACTAAGTTATTGAGATCTTCCAAAGGTTGGCACATTTCATTGTATAATATCCCCAAAATTTACATGTGTAAATATCACTACAAATCTCATCAGAAAAGTTCTGAAGTTTAGAGAAGCTGTCAAGCCCACAGTGGAAGATTCAAGTTTCTAAAACATCTAATTTTTACTTGAAAGCTTAAATTCTATTATTGGCAACAAATACTGTCCATTATTTTTCTTGAAATGACAAGCTCACTTAGTTCATTTTCAAGAAAACGTCTGCCCTGTATCCAAGTCTGAATAACCACAGTTTGCCTGTCAGTCATTCTTTCAAGTAACATGGTGCTCCACGAAAGAAGCAGCAGTTGAGCTCACGACTAAACAACTGCACAGCGCTCTTCCTCAAGCCCACCCCGGTACCCACGTATGCAGCAGAAGTCTCTATGTGTTCTTCCCATTGTGTCAAAATCATCAAAGACCTCTCACTGAGGATCAAAATTAATGCAATTAATTTTTACTGCTTCCTAGGAGCATTCATAAGTGACACTGGCATGTCTTGCAAGCAAGTGTGTGACAGTGAAGACACAATGACTGTTACCACAGCTTGGTGAAACTGCTTTGACTTGTCCCGAGGCACTGCCAGTTTGCCCTCCATTGCTATTGCATCATCAGTGCAATAGCCAACCCAGTAAAAAGGCAAACAGCATCTCTGTGTTATGATAAAAATAGTTTTGACTTCATGGCTTCCCCTTAAAGGATTGGGGCACACCAGAGAGTCACTGCTACAGCCAACCTAGGGAGAACCCTCAGATGCCAGACTTTTTCTGTCCCTGCTCCTCCCACCATGCAACAATTAACACACTCTCTAATTGCAGCATTTCATTCCCTGGGCAAAAGTCTCTCCATTTATTCTAGGAAGGAGAAGGGGACTTTGTTCATAAACTCTAAGCAGATTCATTAAGAAAGTACCTGCTGGGTAATCAATCCTGGAATGGAGGCAGGAAAGAAGTGAGCTCCTGATTACCTGAACCCACGTGTAACATTCATAAATACCCACAATCCAACTTCTGATTCCCATTCCCATCATCAGACTTGAGGAATGTTACTCACCTATTCTTGACCACATAAATGTATGTATGATGATTAATTTTATGTATCAACTTGACTGGACTAGGGATACCCATAGCTGGTAAGTGGGGGGGGGGGGG
>NW_007756011.1:0-1826 GCF_000696425.1 Galeopterus variegatus | reverse complement strand
AAAAAAAAAAACAGTGAACCAGCGTAGACATAGCTTTTTCTGGAAAAACATACATATTATAGAAAGCAAGGCTCACCTCTTATAAACAACATTTAATATTGGAATTAGAGAGGGTTTTTTTCTGCCATGTTATATGAATTACAGAAATTGGAAATGGTAAATGATTTCTTCAGCCTTTTCCTATAGGTGACTAAGTATTATGACCAGGGTAATTTTTTTTTTTAATGACACTCTTTTCTTTGTTCCAGGAAACTCTATCACCCTAATCACAACTTTTATAGCCTACTTTGTACTGACAATATGAAAAATGAGTGAAGCTTGCTTGTGAAAAAATCTGCCTCCTTGATGTCCCAGCCATAGGCTTGTCTGAGAGGCTCAAAACACTTGATATGGGCTGCAAGAGAAAGGGCGTCATGTTACCTCTGACAAGCAGACAAGGCAAATTCCCATGATGCCAGGCCACTGGTTACAGGGTGGAGGGGAGAGGGGGCACTTCAGGGCATTCCTTCAAGGGATTGGTTTCCTATGTGGTGTCACTGGGGGTGAGACCAGCTTGCTTCTTGCCCTCGCCTTTCATGAAACTACAACTGCCCCCAAGCACATCCCCAATGAGGAGTCTTTTCTGGACCTTGGGTAAGATGTAAGCCATCCTTCCTAAAAGTCAGGAGCTGTTAACATGCTAAAGTATTTACAAATGAAACTATTTTAAAATGTGGGGTTTGTTTTAAAGTGATCTGTGGGATGGGAGGGGACATCTAGGTACTTGTGATTCCTGGATCATAGGTACATGATAGTTCTTTAAACTAGTCTCTTCACTTTTTGCATATGTTTGAAATAAAATGTTTTTTCTTTTTAATCTGCTAACACAGCTGGGGCAAGAAGCCAGTATAGCTACACAGGGAGAACAAATAGAATATCTATACTAACCTCATTCCTCAGGACGTAAAACGCAAATCAGTACCTGTTATTAAGTGCAGCACCCCAACCATAGCACTGTGCTGTCTGATCAACCCTGCTGCAAAGCCACTAAGCCCAGCGCCAGTTCAGATAAAACAGCTGCAAAAATAGAAGTTGCCCCAACCTTGAAACCTGAGGAAAATAATAATTTATATATTTTTTAAATCTCTGAAATGAATCCACTTCCCCTTCATTTACAATAACAACTTTTCTCTTGAATTATGCATCACCATGACTATTTGAATTACAAATGTTTGAATTATTCATTATGTGCAACATGACTAAGTGTTTCGGCCCCATGTGTTGAAAGCCAGTGCTAAAGTTGCCAGGGATCTGGCTGGCGAGGGGAGAGGGTGGCATTTGAGGACCCTGGGGAGGCAGGTTGCCCTTCAGAACCATCAGCCACCAGGGTGTAAGAATGGAAGGGCACATTATACTGTACGGAGTTCTCAACTCTGACCTCCTCACACCATAAAACGTCCCCACTGTCTCCTGGCTCCCCAGCCTGTAACAGCTGCTACCCACTGGCACCACCTACTCTTTAAACCAGCTGGAGACAGAGTTCTACGTGATAAGCCTGTTATATTTGCAGAGTAAGCAGGAACACCTAATGGCTTGGCCCCCTAATGATTCAGGGACCGGCCTCTGACCGGCTACAGCAGTGTGAGCTGGCAAAGCAGAGGAAAATATAATTAAAAGAGCCTTTGTCAAAGCTCCCTCTAAATCAGCCTTTTACATGTGCTCAGTTTAAGAGTCCCAAAGTACCAATTCAATCACACTGGCCTCTGAGAACCACAGAACCCCCCAGGATAGCCATGGCCAATTAGTCAAGCAAGAGGGGAGAGAGAGAGAGAGAGAGAGAGAGAGAG
>NW_007756010.1:0-7275 GCF_000696425.1 Galeopterus variegatus | reverse complement strand
GTCATTGTCCCTGCTTTGAAACTGTTACTGCCCGAAGCCAGAATTCTTGGTATTAAGAGGAGCCTTAGGTTTGTTTCTCCTTAGTCACTTTGCTAATGACTGTGTGAAAAACATTAACTACTGTGAAGAACTGCTATTTTATAGGAAATTTCTTGATGCAATCTGAGTTTAGACAAACAGATAGCAAAGGGATTCTTTGGAAGTCTCTCTGTGAGCTTGGAGAAAGCTAAGTGGATGTTAAGAAGAAATCCACGGGAAAGGTGATTATATTAGAGATCCATACTTTTAAAAATTTGATATCTCTGTTAAGATAGAAATAAAAAAGAGACTGGAATTGGCTACTTTGAGGATGGGTTTGCCTAGGTCTGGGGTGCCCCAAAATGTTAGGGATATATAGCAGTGACTTGAAGGAGAGAGAATTAGGACTAAACTTGTGTATAAGCTTTCTGATTCTGCCTCTTAGATTTACCTTTCCTGAATTAGTCTAGACTTTCTTGAATTAGGCTATTCTCTCCTTAGCTTCTGCACTAATTTTGGGGAGAAAACATAAAACATGGATTGGAAACTAATAGGTTCCCTCTTCTGGTTGTGTATGTCTTCAGTTCTGGGAGCTACAATGCCAATGGAAACCCAAGAAAATTAGTAATATTTCTACTTTAATTTTCTACATAATAGATTCAGGGTAATCTTGGACATGATTTGTTTCTCTTGGCTAACTAATGCTAAGCAAAACCCAAATTTCTACTGTCAGACACTTTTCCTCTTAATTATAAGTGCTTATATGGAAAGTTAATTTGTGTGGGTTTAATTTATTTACATATATTTACATTTGATTCATTAAAATGTTCCTTCCAAGAGTTGTTTGCAACTGTTTGAGCATTTTAAGTTCTGTCGAAAAGTGAAAATATTCTTTTTGCCAATTGAGAATAAATTTAGAAACTCCAAAGTTTGGGTTGCAGCTTACTAGCTGTAAAATATAAAAATATTTTATGCTGTCCACAAGTACATAGCCACCAAATAAAAACAGAGCTCCAAAGTAAGCAATCAATCCCTTCTCTCATATCTGCCACCCTATCTGTACCCACATCAAACCTTTATGAAATTGATAGATACAAGGTGAAAACAATATCAACGCACAAAACTTGCAAGAAAAATACAAAACAGGTACCAAATCTCAGATTCACATTTGTAAAAATTTGTTCACTTGACAAGCATTTATTAAAGATCTACTTTTTACAAAATATGGTAGTTAAAGTATTCAAAAATTATGTCAACCACTATCATTGCTCTCAAAAACTTATTCTTACCTAGAACCTCAAAGGGTTACTGTGACACAAATCTATTCTTCCAAACATTCCTGTGAATGTTTCCATCATTCCTTTCTTAAGCTAATAACAGTTGTCATTTGTTGAAACCTTACTTATCACTAAGCATGCAGATAAATGATGCTATATGCATCATGTAAAGTCATATGGCCACCATTTATGGTAGATATTATTATACTCGTTTAAGACACCAAAGAAAAAGATTTTAAGAAATTGATGACCTTTTCCAAGGTCTGTCTGATTTGAAGTCATAATTCATTATCATTGTGCTCTTTCAAGTAGTTGAATGAATTAGCATATCCTTAGTGGGGCCTAGATATTAGAGGATTGTAGAGGACAATTTTTTACAGCTTGTCTGAAAAACTGGGTTTTTTTATAAGGCAAAAATAAATAAATAAATAAAGATAGACAAGCCCCGGTGAAACATACAAAAAAGATTTATCAGTTATAGAATAGAGATTGCTGGTCCATGAACCCAAGTATTTAGCAAGATAAAGTTTAATTACTTTGTTTAAAATATCTTAATGAACAGTCTGATGTCACTAAACTATTTCTACTTACATCCAGGGGGATTTTAGCTGACTGAATTAAATTAATCCTTTTTTATTCTGGCCACTTGATAACGGCCAGGTAGGATACCCAAATAATGAAAAGAGCTTTTCTTTTACCTAAACCCTCATGTGAACCAACACATTGGCTCACTGAAGAGTAAACATTATGATATAGGAAAAAAAATCAATTCTGTTAATGTCATTATCTATCTTTTGTCTGAAACTGGATCAAGCAGAAAAGCTGATTGTTTTTACCCATGTTGTTGACTTCTGAATCAAGGATGATTTAGGCTTTAGGAATTAGATCTCCAGACACAGAATTTGAAATAGGCCCCAGGGAATAAGAAGAAGCTGTCACTTTCTACTAGCATAAAATAAATAGTGTTAGGCGACATCATTCTTAAGAGACTCAAATAATGTTGGCTGCCCCAAAGGTTTCTAATTTTGTAGTTTCACCTATTGCGTTCTCAGTAATGATATTTATTGAAATAAATTCATGATCCCAAGTCCAAGGAATATGTGCAGTCTCTGGTATGTTAATCTTTCTTTGATATTACTAGAGCTTATCATTGTTTTAATTCTTGGTGCATAATATTGCAGAAGAAAAATAGATTACAATCCTATGACTATTTTAAATGTAATTATTATAAGATTGTTATGTTACTTGAGAGAAAATTTCTTTCCTAATAAAGCAAAGAGATACTTGTTTGGTTACCATTTCTCAGTGGTGCTTAGTCGTTTTATCACTTCATCATTTTATTTTGTTTTTTTAAGAAGAAATACTCAATAGAAAAGTATGAATATGAAATACAAATTTTAGTAAAAGTAAAAACAGAGGAATCTCTTCAAAAGGCCTTCCATTAACCTTGACTTAGCCAATCATACTATCTACAAGCAGTAACAAAAATAATTAATTAATATATAAAATACAATTTTGCCATAATTACAGAACAATTTACTCACTGCAACAAATATTGATATGGAAATGTTCTTCCCTGTATCAATCAGAATAGACATATTAATTCCATGGCAATAAACAACCTCCAATTTTGGTGGCTTAAATGACACAGGTTAATTTTTTGCCTACTTAGCTTTCCATTATGGGTGAGAGGAGATTCTGCCATTGTAATCACTCAGGGTATCAGACTGATGGAGTAGCTACCTTCTTGAAAATCTGCGGTCCCCATGACAGAGGGAACAAAGGTAGTCTTGCAATGGTGGCTCTTACCTTGTAGTGACATGTGTTACTTCCTCTCATAACTCATTTGGGAAAACTCATCGTCCTTCTCTCCCTCCCCCCCACCTACTACTAACGAATTTCGGAGGAGATCACATGAATGACCTAGAAGAGGTAGAAAATTGTGAATGTGGATAACTGTGAACGTAGAATTGATGACTCACACAAACACTCTTCTTGTTACCAAAAATTTGATTCTTCCTTTTCTTTCTTGCACATGAAATTCACTACTTTCTCTCCAAAAAGACAACTCAAAAGCATCACTCACTCACTCCTCCTAGTTCAAAATCCATGATCATTAGGTGGTCTCTAAAGTAAATTCAAATGTGTCTTCTCTAGACCCAGGGTCCTAGGAACTATAAGGTACAGTTTTTTACCCTCAAAAAACTAAGATACAGTAGTGGAACCACTGTAAGTACTTCCATTGAGAAAGGGAAAGATTGGGAGTCACACAGAATTTAGTGCTCCACTGTATATAAAATCCCACTGTTTAAAATTTTTAAGATCTCCTATCCTGGGGATGAAGAATGTTGCTTAATTAGGTCCTTAATAACTATCAAGCTCCGTATTCTTTATGCCTCTTGGCTCCATGCTCTTGGGGTTTCCTTGTTCTCTGTTACCCTCCTTGTGCACATCTGTGAGAGAAATGAAGAATATGCTTTTGTTGGTTTTCTTAGGTTTTCTAAGCCTGCTTCCTACCTGTAGAAGTTTAGGAGCACATGAGTCATTTTATACTTTAAGCAGTTGCAGTCTCTTTTAGTCCAAATTGATGGTCCTTTTTACCAGAATAACCCACTGAGAAATGTATTTATCTTTTCCCTATTTGATTCCAGTCAGAAACACGTTGTCTATAGTCAAACCCGTGGTCCTCTTTGACATCTATTTATTTCTCTTATCAACTTAATTGCAGGTATCTTGAACCTGTGAGTGTTAAGTGGGAGAAGCACATTTCCAGGGCCCAGTTTGTAGAACTGCTACGATTTTCCCAGTAGCACCTTAATTCATTCAAACTCTTAATTCATTCAGAGACAAAAAAAAAATGACCGTGATGACCAGGCTTTTGGTTTAGTCCTTGCTACAGGCTGAAATTTGACTGGCCTTTGTCACCCAACACATATAAAATTTTATTCACTGTTTTCTCTTATTGTTGTTTCTTCCAGTGCTATAAATGCCCAAATTTGGGACTCGCCCTATTCCTTTTCATTCCTGTTTTTAAAATAGTCAATTTTTTTTTGGCAGTGACCTGGTACAGGGATGAAATCCTGGACCTTGGTGTTATGAGCACCACTCTCTAACCAACTGAGCTGATTGGCAAGCCCTAAACCTGTCAGTTTTTTAAAAAGTCAGTCTTGTAATACTTTGTCAAATACTGCCAATGGCAGCTGCTATGGTTTGAATATGGTTTGTCTTCACCAAAACTCATGTTGAGATTTGGTTCCCAATGTGGTGGTGTTGGGAGGTGGTGCCCTTAAGAGGTTATTCGATTGGTAAGGTATATTAACGTCTTTCTTGTAAGACTAGATTAGTTATCACAGGAATGAATTAGTTCCCATGATAGCGGGTCATTATAAAGCAAGATTGCTGCTCATGATTGGTCTCTTTGCATCCACTCTCACCTTTCTGCTTTCCTGCCATGCTATGATGCAGCATGAGGCCCACACCAGAAGCTGAGTATATGCTGGTGCCATGCTCTTGAACTTTCCAACCAACAGAATTATGAACCAAAAAAACCTCTCTCTTTTTTTAAAAATAAATTACCTAGTCTCAGGTATTCTGTTACAGCAACATGAAATGTTCTAAGACAGCAGCCACCACACTCCATTACTGTTCTGTTTCTCTTATAAAGCTACTAGCTTATTGGGTTCATTATGTGCTTTTCAAGTCACCACAGGTGACAGTTTTACCAAATGCTATACTTTTGTGTAACATAAACTATCATCTTTCTATTCTTCAATATCACCCTTTCCTCTTCACACATCATCCAGTCATAACCAAAGCCATACATTTTAGGTCTTATTACAGCACCTCTGTATATCTAGGGAACTTTTTTTAACCAGTAAGAAAAACTAGGTTATTCTGCTGTAAAAACCAACCTCCAAATCTCAGTACTTTAAATAACAGAGTTCTCTCTCTCTCTTTCTCTTTTTTATGTTACATTTTTATCATGAGTCATATCGAGGTCTTTTCTTATTTCGTGAGGTAGTCACTATCTCAAACATTGTTGGTCTTTGTGATAACTGAGGACCACCAGCAATGCTTGGCACAGGAGGGGCTTCCAGTCATTGACAAAAAAAAAAAATGTGCACAATGACAAGGGAAATTTTGCCATGTTCTCTGAAGAATGGAGAATAGAAATATGTGGGTAGCTTTCTAATGATAGTCACACTCATATTTTATATGGAATCTCTCAAAAAATCATGTTGGATGTTAATTTCAAAAATATCCAGAATCTGGGGCCGGCCCAGTGGCGCACTGGAGAGTGCGCCACTTGGGAGCACGGTGGCGCTCCCGCCGAGGGTTCGGATCCCATGTGGAGACCGGTTCCCGCTCACTGGTTGAGCGTGGTGTGGGCGCAACACTGAGGGTTGCAATCCCGTTGCCGGTCAGTAAAAAAGACAAAAAAGGGGAAAAAAAAAAAATCCAGAATCTGACCATTTTAAATCATCTTTATCACTATCATCCTATATTATTTCAATAGCTTAGTGACTTTATTTTCAAAGGATTGTTGAAAAATTTTCCTGGCTAAGGAAAATCCCTTCAATTTAATTGGATAAACTTTAAGTGCTTCTAAGATACAAGGCATTACTCTAGCCACTGGGAGAAAGACTGATATTAGAAAAAGAAGAGAAGAAGGCAAGGTGCAAAAATAAAGAAAACAAAGGCCCTAGCTTTTAAGATTTTATAATAATAAGTAGAAGTGTGAGGCTTGGAAGAAGAAAAGTAAAATCTAAAGGAGCATCCAGAGTCATTTATTAGGTATGTGATTCACGGTTGTAAATGAAGTTCCAATTTTAAAAAGAGCTTTTTAAAATTATTTTGCTGAACTTTCTTATTAAATAGGTGGAGACATAGCATCTGGCTGAATGATGCGTCTAAAGACTTATGTTTGCAGTGAGAGAACTACAGCTAATAGGCACTCGGCGATTCCAAATGGCAAAGAAAACAATACTATTCCTCCTAATCAAAGAATTCCAATTGCTCCAACACACAGCATTAGCAGTGCAACCACCCAGGATAGAATTGACTTCCCAAGAGGTATTACAAGTCGTAGTACTTCCCATTGGTAGCCCCAACTTACAAGGGTCCGCCTACCTCTCCCAATCTGGCCCATGAAGCCACACCAAATTCCCAGACTTGAAGCAGAGGCTCTACTAATCATTTTATGAAATTAACTTCAAAACTCTCATGTCGTCGCAACGTATCTGCTGAACAAAAGGATGAAAACAAAGAAGCAAAACCTCGATCCCTACGCTTCACCCGCAGCATGAAAACCACTAGTTCCATGAATCCCAGTGACATGACGCAGGAAATCCGCAAAGTGCTGGACACAAATACCTGTGACTACCAGCAGAGAGAGTGCTTCCTGTTCCCGTGCAGTGGCAAATGGAGGTCTGCAAGCTGCCAAGACTGTCTCTGAACGGATCCAGTTTAAGCCGATAACAGGGACATCCATAGTTTTCAAAAAATATTGCTTTCAAAATTGCCAATGAGCTCAAGTTATAACCTGGTACTTATGATGGAAATTAAGTAGCAATTAAAGTGTTGTCCTGAACACTGATGGAAATGTATAGAATACTATGTAAGCAATGACGGTTGCCTCTTCTAAATTATAATATTAAGTCTGAGGACTAGAAAATAAATAAATAAATAAGTAGGTGGAGAGTGCCAGGCTTAAAGTATAAAGGTGTCATAAAGTAGATGGGCTCTGCCATGGAATGTTCTGGCATAACAATAGCAGACCAGTGGGGAAGGGGGAAAAGAAAGGTCAAAGAGTGACCTGGAGTGCAGGAAATGACACAGCTCAAAGCTTTGGTGTAGGACACTCTGGAGAGAGGTGGGGAATGGGGACAGGCTTGTGTCAGGCTAGAGACAAAAATATACAAGAAAGTCAAAGGTGGTAGCAAAGGGATGCCATCAGGAAACGCATTGATCTATCTTTACA
>NW_007756009.1:10875-12014 GCF_000696425.1 Galeopterus variegatus | reverse complement strand
TGGAGAGCCAGAAGTACCTATAAGGTCAACCATTAAACACTGAGCTGCACAAAAAGTCTTCTCTAGGGAAACAGCAGCAAAACAACAATTTAAACAACCACACAGCTCAAGTACTGGTTCCCACAGGAAGTTCCCCCATTTTAGAAGTAAGCAAAGGACAAAAAATTAGTTCTGGCCCAGGCACACCACCAGTGTCTTGGGGCCCACCAGGGGACCTGAGGCATGGAGCCAGGGACCAGACACCCCACCCACATCCAGGCACACCACCAGCACCTTGGGGCCCCGTCCAGGGGCCAGGGGTCTGGAGCCGGGAACTGGACCCCCTGCCCACATCAAGGAATACTGCCAGCACCTCAGGGCCCTGCCCAGGGGGCCCAGGGCATGGAGCCAGGGACTGGACCCCCGCTCACAACTAGGCACACCACTAGCACCAAGGAGCATGCCAAAACCATCACCTCCATGTGGGTGGCCCACCACAACTACCACAGTAACCATGGCTGCTGTGAAAGTGGCCAGATATCACAACCACCACACAGATAGTCCGCCAGCAACTGGAGTGCATTGACACAAGGACAGTCACCAGCAGAGTCCAAAGAAAAGAATAGGATGTCTCTCTCCACAAAGCCCATTTCAGAGTGACAGAAGAAGCATCNATCTAGGCAACAAATCAACAGAATAACCATTACTCTTTCAGAAGGAGAGAAGAAATCTAGGTGGGAGGTGGGAGGGAGAGGGGGACAGGGAGAGATTAGACAAGGGGCATAAAGAATGAGTAAAATTTGTAACAATATACATACTAGTAATATTGATTTGATAAACATATGTCAACACTGAATCCCCAAAATACGTATAATCAGTTATGATTCAATAAAATAAATAAGTAAATAAAAAATAAAGCCATCAGAACCATGGGGGGGAAAAAAAGATATTATAGGAAATTTTTTCAGGACCCAGATTCAGAATCCAATTTATGAAAATGGAGACAGTATTTGCTTATTTTTCATTTGTTTTCTGTTGCCAAACTGTCCTGCATTCCACATTCCTCAATATCAGTTCATCAGGTTCTCTCATATTTCTGTATTATCATTCATGCAGGAAGAGAAATGTACAGTTATTTAGAACACCCAGGTACTTTCTTA
>NW_007756009.1:8288-9223 GCF_000696425.1 Galeopterus variegatus | reverse complement strand
AGAGCCAGTGTTCTTTTCCTTCTGCCAGGATTCCATCCTTCAATCAGTACTAATGACCTTTATTGGTTGTTTCAGAGGCTGCAGTTCACCAAATCCATAGGACTGGCAGAGGTAAAGGGGACTATGTTATGGTGTGGTACTGCCAGAGATATGGTTCCAAGGAGAGACACATTACACAGGCACAGAGACGGAAGAAACCCTGGTGCAGTGTCTACTGGAGACTGACATACTTCATGTATTCCATTGGTTTAAAATATCAGGCTCTGTAGGTAATGGTAGGTTAAGGCCACTTCCATCATATAGACCTGCAGTAGATGAATATTTATTAATCACCATTAATGGGAGTACCATAATGTATATATATCTTACATCAAACTATATATTTGAAAAAAGGAGATTCTGAGAATGAGGTGAAGGCCAAAAATCATAACTTCATGTATTGGACAACACAAAACTCTGTAGAGATCTCATTCTAGAATGAGCAAATAAATTTTAAAATATATCTAAATGAGAAGAAGTGAAACCTCCCAAATACAGAAAAAAAAGATGATGAGTTTTAAAATTATTATAGGAGTCAGAAGAAATTTCGAAAACTGCTTGGAACTCTAAAGAGGATACAAAAAGACAAAGCTTGAGGAAAAAAAGCAAAATAAGGCCCAGACAAAAGTTATCTGAGGAATCTAACAAAGAAGCAAAAGGAATGGGGGAAAATGTAATAACAGCTGAAATGTGCACTGGAAGCAGTAATGAGCAGAATGGCAATGCAGAAACCTGAATGACTGACACAGCAGACAAACTGGAGAAGCTGTGACAGGACATACGGGAAGAGTCCAAAAACCGAAAACCAATCCCATAAGCCTCATTTTTATGAAGATTAAAGACAAAGTATGGTGATAAATACTCACAACACACTGATATCTCTGATTCCAGAACAA
>NW_007756009.1:4739-6894 GCF_000696425.1 Galeopterus variegatus | reverse complement strand
TTAAAGACAAAGTATGGTGATAAATACTCACAACACACTGATATCTCTGATTCCAGAACAATAGAAAAATAGCAAATAAAATGTGTGAGATTGGAAAACTTCATGGAGCAGAACATGCCAGGTCTGTGGAAGTAAGAGCCCACCATGCACCAGACAAGTTTTCTTTTTTTTTTTTTCCTTTTTATCTTTTTTACTGACTGGTAACGGGATCGCAACCCTCGGTGTCGCGTCCATACTGGGGACCGGCAACGGGATGGCAATCCTCGGTGTTGCGCCTGCACTGCGCTCAGCCAGTGAGCGGGAACTGGTCTCCACATAGGATCCGAACCCTCGGCGGGAGTGCCGCCGTGCTCCCAAGCGGCGCACTCTCCAGTGCGCCACCGGGCCAGCCCGACAAGTTTTCTTTTAAAAGTAGCTATAACTACATATGTTTATTCCAAACTTTTACACTATAGAAATGAATTTTAAAGATCTCTAAGCATCCAGAGAGGTGAAGAAAAAATTTACTTAAATGGAATAATAATATCAGGCTAATCTCTAACATGAAATGCTAGACAATAATAATATCATATTTCCTGAGTTCTAATGTGAAAAATAATATCAAGCACAAATAATAAATTATTTAATCCCATAAGAAATAAAATTAATATAGCTTGCTAATGAATTATCAACAAATAGAAAATGTTTGAAAGAAAAAAAACACAAAGAGAAAAGAAATTAGGGAGAACATAATGCAAACGTGGAAGACAGCAGGAAGACCAAATAAGTTAACTGGTATTCAAGAAATAAAGAACATTCCAGGTGTGGCAGGGAGGGAGATGTGATTTTTTTACAGCCCCGTGGAACAACAGAGCTAGATATGAGCAGATCTGGAGAAAGTTAAGGAACATGCGCTTTTTTATACATCTGAGACGGTGAGTGCAGACTCCTCTGCCTGCTCAGGCCATCCTATGCCTGCTTTTCTCCTCCATGTGCAGTATCTGGGGCGCCTAATTGACCCCGATCTCCATCTTCCGGTGAGGCTGGGTCCGGACAGATGTTTGCGCATGAACCCTGCGAGCTGAGGACGACCCTAGGGGAACCAAGATGCTGGGCTGCAGAGATGGCAGAATAGATGGTCCCGAGTGTCACCCTCCCCCACAAATCAACTAATTTACAACTATTAAAAAGCAACAGCAGACAAAATGGAGCTGCTAGATAGAGCTCAGGGAAAGAGGAGGGGAGACCTAGAGAGTGCATGAAGGTGGGAGAAGNCAGCCCCGTGGAACAACAGAGCTAGATATGAGCAGATCTGGAGAAAGTTAAGGAACATGCGTTTTTTATACATCTGAGACGGTGAGTGCAGACTCCTCTGCCTGCTCAGGCCATCCTATGCCTGCTTTTCTCCTCCATGTGCAGTATCTGGAGCGCCTAATTGACCCCGATCTCCATCTTCCGGTGAGGCTGGGTCCGGACAGATGTTTGTGCATGAACCCTGCGAGCTGAGGACGACCCTAGGGGAACCAAGATGCTGGGCTGCAGAGATGGCAGAATAGACGGTCCCGAGTGTCACCCTCCCCCACAAATCAACTAATTTACAACTATTAAAAAGCAACAGCAGACAAAATGGAGCGGCTAGATAGAGCTCAGGGAAAGAGGAGGGGAGACCTAGAGAGTGCATGAAGGTGGGAGAAGCCAAGATAAGAAAAAGAAAGGACCACTACAACTGTTTTGAGCCCTGACCATTTCAAGGCTAGCCCTGGTGAGTACATGGAGCAAGAGCTGGCAAAAGCTGCAGCTGTGCCCTTTGTATGAAGTTGCTTGGAGTCGGCAGGGGAGAAGAGAGCCTTGGTGGCCCCCAGACCAGCAAGACCACTAATAGCATGCCTGTAGACCCACACAGGAGCAAGGAGCCACAGACAACTGAAAAAAGGAGCCACTCAGAGGCCTGTGGGTCATCACAAGGGACAGTGCATGGCCTATCCTTAGGTAAGTGTTCAGAGTGTGGGTGGTGGAGGAGACAGGTCCACTGGGGAAACACTGGGGCACAGTGTGGACAGCTGATCTGACTTCCAGTCAGCATAGGCCAACTCAGTGGAGACTAGTCTGGAATACAGAACTGCAGGGTGTACAGTCTGCTGAAAAGACTCAGGCCCAGACCAGAGTTTCCTCATAA
>NW_007756009.1:2151-2681 GCF_000696425.1 Galeopterus variegatus | reverse complement strand
ACAAAAATAGTAATATATCACCACATGTGAAAGTGAATTTTATGTGTCAACTTGAAATACGGTATAGCAGGAGCTGGCCAGTTAGTTCAGTTGGTTAAAGTGCAGTGTGATAACACCAACACCAAGGGTGCCCTTTCTCATGCTGGCCAGCCAACAAAAACAGAAAAGAAAAGAAAAGAAAAACATTTGATACAGCACCTTCACTGCAGATTCTAAATATTAAAAATGGGAATAGGAGAACCTAACTTGACAGATAATTGGTCAAACATTATTCTGGGTATGTTTTCTGTGGGGATGTTTTTATTTTATTTTAATTTATTTATTTTATTATTATTTTTTTTTACATTCTGTGATGTTGTTGCGGAGCAGTTGGGAAGGGAGGGAGAGAGGGGAAAGGGGAAGGAAATGAGATGGAAGAAGGAAGAAGGAGGAGGGGTGGGATTGAGGCCTGTGGCACCCCCTTCATTCCCACAGGGAAGAAGAGGGGTCTTCCACTGGTGGCTTGGTCATTGCCAGGCTGGGCACAGATG
>NW_007756009.1:0-1292 GCF_000696425.1 Galeopterus variegatus | reverse complement strand
CAGATGTTACGGGGGTTGTGGCAAAAGCCCTTGCTCCCTACCACCCCAGCTCAGGAACCTGGGCTCCTTCTTGCTGTAGCTTGGTGGTTCTTGCTGGGCTGGTTGAATGGATTGGGAGGGTGTGGCTGAGGCCCTCAGCCCCCCACCACCCTGGCTCGGGAGAGCCCAGGTGCTTCCTGCAGTGGTTCAGAGATCCTCACTGGACTGGCTGCACATATCAGGGGAGTGTGGCTGAGGCCCTCAGCCCCCACCCTCAGGAATGGTTGCAGGTGTTGGGGGCATGGCTGAGGCCCCTGGCCTTTCCCACTTTCTGCCTTGGTAGCTCAAGGGACTTCCAGTCCTTCTAGGTGTTATAGGTGTTCTTTGGTGAAATGAGACCTTTACTAGTTAGTATCAAACTTTGTCTCTGGTTGTGGGTACTTTGTTCTTACTTTCAGTTCTGTGTTGGATTATTTGCTGTTCTCACCACCTAAACTCTGTGCTGGAACTAATTTCTTGTCCTTTGCTTACTTCTAAAATGGAGGAACTTCCTGTAGGGACCAGTACTTGAGCTCTGTGGTTGAGCTAAATTGTGCTGTGCTGCCGATTCCCTGGGGAAGGCTTTTTGTGCAGCTCAGGTTTTAATAGTTGACTTTATAGGTACTTCTGGGTCTAGTGAGATCCAGCGCACCTGGGTTGTATAGAAACTCTGGTCTGGGCCTGAGTCTTTTCATCAAACTGCACCCCATGCAATTCTATATTCCTGATGAGTCTCCACTGAGTGGTCCTACACTGACTGGGAGGCAGATCAGCTGTATATGCTGTGCCCTAGTGTTCCCCTGGTGAGCTCATCTCCCCCACCGCCCACACTCCAAACACTTCCAATGGAACGGGCTGTGCTCTTGTCCCTTGTGATGACTCACCAGCCTCTGACTGGCTCCTTTTTTCAGTTGTTGTGGCTCCTCCCTCCTATGTGGGCCCACAGGAACCCTATTAGTAGTTTTGCTGGCCTCGGGGCTACCAAGGCCCTCTTCTCCCCTGCTTCCTCTAAGCAACTCCATCCAAAGGGGACAGCTGTGGCTTTTGCCAGCTCCTGCTCTGTGCACTCACCAGCTCCAGCCTGGAAACTGCCAGGATTCAAAATGGTCAGAGCAGTTTCTTCTTTCTCTCATCGTGGCTTCTCCTGCCTTCATGCACTCCGTAGGTCTTTTCTCCTCTTCTCCTGAGCTCTAGTGGACCCAGCTTGGCTGTTATTGCTTTTTTATAGTTGTAAATTGGTTGATTTGTGGGAGAGAGTGATGCTGGGGACCGTC
>NW_007756008.1:6320-7275 GCF_000696425.1 Galeopterus variegatus | reverse complement strand
ATATCTTCCCTATCCAAGGACCATACTTCATTCCTGTAAATGAGCTAATGAATTATGTTTTATGGAAATTGTTTTACCACAATATTCCTTATACCCTTTCCAATTGTAGTAAAGTTTCGAGGGTTTTAAAAAGTTACTTAAAAAAAATTACTAGTCATTGATCTAAGAAGTACTCCTAGAGTTCCAAGTCCAAACTTTTATAAATATTGTTTTTGCTTTTTGCTTTATTTTAACGTTTATTTGTACATATTTGTGGGATACAGTATATTGTTTCAATACATGCATATACTGCACAATGATTCACGTAGGGTAGATAGTAGAGTTTTGTACCCATTAGTCCACCACTTTTCCTCCTCCCTTCACCTTGCCACCTCTGTGGAAACCATTATTGTACTTTCTACTTCTATGAGAACCACTTTTAATTTTTAAATCCCACGTATGAATGAGATCATGTGGTATTTGACTTTCTGTGCTTGACCTACTTCACTTAACCTGATGGCTTCCTGTTCCATCAATGTTGCTGCAAATTATAGGATATCATTTCTTTAATAGCTGAGTAGTATTCCATTGTGCATATATACCACCGTTTTTTGTTTTTTTTTGTCCATTCATCTGTTGATGGGCATTTAAACCTAAATTTCACATCTTGACTATTGTGAATAGTGTTGTGATGAACGTGGGAGTGCAGGTGTCTTTTGATACATTGATTTCATTCCCTTGGGGTATATATCTAGTAGTGAGATAGCTGGGTCATATGCTAGATCTATTTTTAGTTCTCTGAGAACTTCCATACTGTTTTCCACAGTGGCTGTACAAATTTACACTCCCACCAGCAATGTAGGAGAGTAACTTCTTCTCCACATTCTTGCCAGTATTTGTTATTTTTTGTCTTTATGATAATAGTCATTCTAACTGGAGTGAGATGATACCTCATTGTGGTTTTAGTTTGCATTTC
>NW_007756008.1:0-712 GCF_000696425.1 Galeopterus variegatus | reverse complement strand
TCCTCATCTTACAATGATTATAATTACATGCTACAGGGCAAACTGTATGGTCAAAGATGATGTCAAAGTTGCTTTTAAGAATTTAGAATCAGACATAAAAATAAAGCCTCTAGTCTTCTGCTCATATCAACTTTCATTATTGGCAAACTTATTAGCATGTAATAAGCATGTTTGTATGCTGAATTACAGACATATGACTTGTGATCAGCTTTTTAATACAGATCCCACTATTCACTATTTATTTGTGTCTTTACTATCCTCTTCTAAATCACTATCCTTCCTCCCCACTTACGTTCTAAGTAAGCCAAAACCATCAGAAATGAGCATGTTATCCAATTTATTAGTTCTGAGTAAGCCAAAACCATCAGAAATGAGCATGTTATCCAATTTATTGATAAATATCACTTATTTAACTTAATATTTCTGATATAAAAAAGCTATGAATTTGATTTCTTACAGTTTCCAGGGTAAAATAAAGATTGTCTCCATATACCTCAATTTCCCCCTCCCATTAAGAGAAGTATATGTATTGATGTGTTTCTTTTTGGCCTTGGATTTTAAGAAACTTAAATTTAATTACCATGCTTACATGTGGTATGGATCTCATACCCCGGCATGAGATTCTTATTATTCTTAATTCTTTTCTGAAATATATATATATATATATTTTTTTGTCTTTTTTCGTGACCGGCAATGGATCGCAACCCTCAGT
>NW_007756007.1:5575-7275 GCF_000696425.1 Galeopterus variegatus | reverse complement strand
AACCCGGGGCCTTGGTGTTATCAGCACCGCACTCTCCCAAGTGAGCCACGGGCTGGCCCCGGAGGAAGAGCATGTGTGTGGCACCTGTGTGCTCCCAGACAGGACACTGAGGTAGCAAAACGTCCTTCTCAAGCCAACAGCCAAAGAGCCTCTCCATGCCAAGCGGGGGATATGTTGCTTTAGCCAACATTTAGTCAGGAGACCATCTGTTTCTGATTGTCTTTACTTTCATCATCCTTTGCTAAGAGTTATAGAAAGGGGCCACATCACCAGCTCTAGGTGCTAGCAGCTCTTTTCAAGAGCAGCCCTTGTTGCAGGTTAGAAATGCGAGGTCATTTCTTCATCCATGAGATGTGCTCATGTGAAGAAAGACCTTTCCGATCAAAGGCAGACTGTGGACAGAGAAGAGCCTGCTTCGAGAGCTATCTGGGCTGGATCACCTACTTGCTTGGTGCATCTGTAAACTAGGATGCTTGTTCTCTAGCTTGAACTCACGTATTTTGGTTTGATTATGTTTTTTGAAGAAATAAAGTTTCTTAAAACAATATTGAACTTTTTAGAAAATGCTAACAGTAAGATACAGTCAACCACTCTGAGATCTTGGCAAATAAGTTTAAGTGGTGACATTAGTGAAATGAATCTTTTAAGACAACAATAAAGCATAGTTTTGTAGCTTTAGACAAGAAGCAGTTTAAAAACAGATAAATATCAAAGCTGATGAGGCAGAATAAAAGTGGTACTTTCATATATCACTTGCTTACCAATGAATGAACCGTAGTCATTTGAACTAGCTTGTT
Organism: Galeopterus variegatus; assembly: GCF_000696425.1. Taxonomy (NCBI): domain Eukaryota; kingdom Metazoa; phylum Chordata; class Mammalia; order Dermoptera; family Cynocephalidae; genus Galeopterus; species Galeopterus variegatus. The sequence goes on along the minus strand of NW_007756007.1, from coordinate 6,478 downwards.
TTTATGGAAAAAAAACTGGCAGCATGTCTGAAGAGCCACGAAAATATTCTTTTCTTTTGACCTATAACTTCTGCTTCAGAGATTTTATCCCAAGGAAAATATTCAAGAATGAAGACCTTACCTGCACTAAATTATTCACCATAGAATTATTTTCAATATCAAAAGTCTAAATGTCTTTTAGATAAATGAATAAATGAAATAATAATATATAAATGATGCAGGGGATATAGCCATTCAAAATAAATGGAGACTATTAAACAATATTAAAAGAATGCACTACAGATTAACAATAACGTAAAATATATATGAATATGAATAAAGACCAGAGAGAAAAAATGAATATATATTACAAAAACTGATATCTTGTTTGATATTACAGTAAAATAATACTTAAGTTGAATATGCTAGTAGACAAATACCTGTTTACTAATACCACATTCATTACACTTATTTTCTTAATAGCTACGAGGGCACTAATGGATTTTTTTTTTTATTGTATCACTAATATTTGCTGGTCTAACCCCCTGGTAATGCCTTCTGAAAGCCTGTTTTCTACTTTTATGCAGGTTGCTCTGATGCATTTCTAAATCAAATCAAAGTGGCTACAGACATCCGGCTGTGTGTCCCCCATCCCACTGCTGGTCCCCACCTGTATTGCAAGGCCAGCCTCAGGGCCGTGGCGTTGGACTCGTATTTCCCCACCAGCATGCTCATCCTCTCAGCGTTGCTTTTACATTCCTCTAAGGTTATGGTCAGGAGGTCATTTTGGGATTTGAGGTGTTCAATACGGCTACAAAGGAAAATAAAATCAGTTTCACACTAGGATTATAATTAATTTGTCAATATTTCAGTTGTCTCATTTATATTCAGTTCAGAAATGCATGTTAGGATGAGGGCTTGTCA
>NW_007756007.1:0-259 GCF_000696425.1 Galeopterus variegatus | reverse complement strand
AGAGTGTTTGGAAAATCTCTTGGATGTTGGAGCAATCCTGAAGTGAATGGGCCAGGTGTTCCGCCACACTGCTGGACACCTATAAAGATGAGCATTAATTCCCCTCTGGTCAGTGTCACTTCAGGGACATGCTTTGCATACAAAACAACTTAAAGCTGATATTGCTTGACAATAAGCACCAGGAGATGGTTACCCTGATGGTTCTCAGTTTGTATAATCCTCCTATGAAAAGCTAACTACTATGAAAGCAGTATGTAAA
>NW_007756006.1:5536-7276 GCF_000696425.1 Galeopterus variegatus | reverse complement strand
GTTGAAAAGAGAGCTTTTCCATTCTGTCAGCATGACAGTTGATGTCAAAACTGGAGAAAACTACTTGGAAGAATAAAGAGTGAAATGCTGTTTTATTAAAGGCCCTAATACATTTTAAAACGATATTAAACTATTTGGAAAGATGATCTTAAGGCATTTTTAAAAACATAAAAGTTCCTTTTGCTGAGAAAAATCTTTTACGATTGCCTGTCACAAAACTTAGGATATAGGCATACAAGTTACATTGTTTAGTGTGACCTCAGGGTTTACAGTGCTTTTCCTATTTTTGTTTGATTTTCAACTTTTTCTTAGGGAAAAATTCAAACATACATAAAAGTAGAAAGAATAATGACCCCCATTCCAGCTTTAACAATTATCAGTTCATCTACCAGTCTTGTTTTATCCCTACCCCACCCACTCCCAGTTCAATTGGAAGCTAATGCCAGACCTCACATCATTTTATCTGTAAATATCTAATTGACAAGTCTCATTTTTTNAAAAAAAAAAAAAAAAGGTTGTATAATGCCTTTTAAGGTAAAAGAATCTTGCCCAAAAATCATAGTCAGCACTGGAATTATAAATGAAAACGCTGACACTTGGGCCAACACAGGATAGTCACCAATTTTAGAAAATGAAAACATGTTTTTATTTTCAGTATTTTTACCATGTGGAGAAAGCCTGATGAAATCGTTGATGCAGCAGTTCTTACTACACAGAATTGGATAGATTAAAAAATATTGACATAATCAATAATGATAAATCATTTCTTATTTAGCATTTTGTAGNGCTAATGCCAGACCTCACATCATTTTATCTGTAAATATCTAATTGACAAGTCTCATTTTTTTAAATCCAAGTCACCAGCACATGTATTTATTGAAAGCCAACACAGGCAGATAGGAAATTGAGGAGGAAAAGGCTTGAACATTAGCCTTGAGGTTGGGTGGTCTGACATCTCCAGGCCAGGTCCATCTCTGACCAGCTCCTGGTCAACCCCCAGGGAGCTGGAAGACTGTCAGTGGAACCACAAGGGTGATGAGGACAATAGCCATGTCTGGGCCCCACCAGGCAAGGCTTGTTTGGTTTTTCTGTTTTTTTTTTTTTTTAACATAACCACTGTACTGATATCACATCTTTACAAATTGACGATAATTCCTGAACATCATCAAATAGTCACTTTTTCAATTACTGATTATCTCATTAGAAAATTATTTATAGTATAGTTGTTTGAATCTGGATCCAAGTCAGTTTCATACATTTTGAATGGTCAATAAGTCTCGTGAGTCTTTTTCTATCTACAGGTCTCCCTTCTATCTCTTTTTCCTTGCAATCTGTTTGTAGAACAACCAGGTTGTTTGTCCTGGAGGGTGTCCCCAGTCTGGATTATGCTGATTACATCCTCATGGGATCCTTTACTGCTTTCCCCTCTTTCCTGTATTTCCAGTAAATTGGTAGTTAGATCTCAAGCCTTGATGAGAGCCTGTGTTGTTGTGTTGCTTGCTTGCCTGTTCCATTTTGCTAGAGCATTTCATGGGTGGTGATGGCTACATCCACTCGGAGGCATATACACCTGGTTGTCTCTCTTTTTGTGATGTTAGCAATAGTTGATGATCATCTAGCTCCACTGCTTTATTAAGGTTGTATAATACCGGGCCGGCCCCGTGGCGCACTCGGGAGAGTGCAGCGCTTGGGAGTGCAGCAGTGCTCCTGCCGCGGGTTCGGATCCTATATAGGGATGGC
>NW_007756006.1:2796-4543 GCF_000696425.1 Galeopterus variegatus | reverse complement strand
AGTGAGCCACGGGCCGGCCCGGCATTTTGTAGTTTAAATGGGACCTAGCTTTATTTGTAAACCTCTTCGCTGGCTGAATCATAACAGACTGTCACTGTCAGGAGGCTGAGTTGAGAAGGCTGACACCTTCTCGTGAGTCAAGAGCTGCAAATGGTGCCCACTTTTTACTCCTTCCCAATTCCTTGAGCGGCAGAGCTTTACACACACAACTTTCTCCAGGGGCCCTAACTTAGAAAGCTGGGCCGCAGCTGGCTCATGTGGAAGCCCCTGACCCCGGGTGCAGGAGGCTCAGCTCATTCTCTCAGCTCAGGCCCTGCAGGCTTCAGGCTGTTCCCTCCATAAGAGGAACTCCCAGTTGGGCTTGGCCCCTGGCTGCCTCGAGGCAGATCTGCATACCCCATAGCCCCCTCCGCACCCCACACCCGCAGACCATCTGCACTGTCTCAAGTCCCCTGTTTCTGTCTTGAAGACTAGAAGACTTTTCAGTCTTTCACTTTAGCAGCTTTTAGTCTTTGGTTTCATACAAGGACATTTAAAAGCCTCAAATACCTAATGGAAATGCCCTCTTTTCGTGGGCTCAGTTGACATCAGTTTTGCAAGTATTAGAATAATGAATGTTGATTAACTCTTAATGATGACTGAAACTGTCCATAAAAAGGCATGTTTAGCATTTTAAACAGGTATGGAGTTGATACCACAGCAAGGTCACATTTATAACTGATGGCAGCAGACTACTGCAACCAACCAGGCTTCTTTCGTAAATACAGGCAAACGGCACATGAAAGTACACTGTGGGAGGGATCTCTGTGGATCCAGAGGACCCTTCTCATTAGCATTCCTCCCTTCAGCACTGACCACATTATTATGGTCCAGACCTGTGCTAGGCCCTCGTGACACAAATAGGAACAAGACCAGCCTAGGAGTGGGGTCCAGTGAGTGATGCATTAGGACGTGAAGCAAGTGCATGGGGTGAAGAGGGTGACAGGAAGAGGGGAAAGGGCTGGGGCTCTTGGGAACTATCAGGAGACTTCCTGAAGGAAGCTCTGAGCCAAGTTCTGCAGGATGAGCTTCGGCAAGAATACAAGGTCTGGACGCTGTGGTGGCTGGGCATGGCTCAATGGTTGGGGTCCAGAGCAGCAGCCAGAGAAGCACTGGGATAGACAAGCCAGGACTGAAGCTTGCCAAGCCAGGAAATCTGGGCTGCACTCAGTCCTGGTTCCATCTTCCCGGGTAGGATCTTCAGGCAGCCTTGAGGCTGTGCAGTTGTTCCCATTCAGTGGGGATGGGAAGGGGTGACAAGTTAGTACAGAAGTAAAATTGACAGAGCTAGTGACTAATTAGTGTAGCCTACATGGGACAAACCACTGTTCTGTCTTAACTCAGGGAGCAGGTCTGGTTTACTTATTTTTATATACTTAAGAGCCATTTTTCAATCATTTGTGTAATTGTGAGCCCCAGATCTTTAACATGCCAACATTAAAATGAGGAAAAACATTCTTATCTGAAATTAAGTTAAACATTTAAGTACTAGAAAAAAATGCAGTTCTTTTGGAGGTTCTGAGTATTAAATAATCAGGCGTGATTATATACATTAAAGAGAGGGAGTTCAGGTTTTTTAATTATAAGTTGTCTTTCATTTGTAGTATTTATATGTTTTATGATTTGAATGCTATATTAAATATGGGAAAAAAAGGGCTTTCTGGTGCAAATTTTGTCTAAAATTCTACAAAATAAATTGATAAATTAC
>NW_007756006.1:0-814 GCF_000696425.1 Galeopterus variegatus | reverse complement strand
TGTTGGTTTTCTGGTCCAGAGGATAATGGAAAATACCAATTAATACAAGTTTGCCATGACTGTGAGCCCCTTCTAAGAGCAGCAGGTGCCCCTAGTTGCAGGCCCTGCAGGCGCCTTGGTTTCAAAAAAGAGCCCCGTGACTCAGCAGTTTGCTTTTCCCTGTTTGGGCTTCGTCGTCCCCATTTTGAGAATAAAGGGTTGAACTAGGTCAGAAGTAGTGAACTGGGAGACAAGTCCAGCCGTAGATGAGGACTGGAATGAGCTGTTGATGGTGAAGACAAGTGTCAGACAACAGNAAAAAAAAAAACATTTCTGAGGGGCTGGCTGGTTAGCTCACTTGGTTAGAGCATGGTGTTGATAACACCAACGTCCAGGGTTTGGATCCCCACACTGGCCCCCACCAAAAAAAAGGCATTTCTGACAGCTTCTGTCTGGGTTCTAATGGAGCTGCCTCCTGCAGTGGGAGTGGTGCTGCCAGAGATGGTCATGCATGCCCTTCTCGTTCTCTCGGTGCTTCCTGAGGAGCGACCTAGTGCTCTGATGTCCCAGGAGGTAAACGGACTGTGGGGCTTTGTGAAATGGAGAAAAGGGGAAAGCACAGAAAAAAGACAGCAGGTTTCTAAGGTCCCACAGCAGACTGAGAAATACAGTTCAAAAATCTCAACTAGCAGTTTATCAATGTCTACATCAGAATATTCTTTACTGATAGGACACATGCCATTGTCATCTGTGTGTGTTACTAATAAATTGTTGTGTTGGTTTTCTGGTCCAGAGGATAATGGAAAATACCAATTAATACAAGTTTGCCATGACT
>NW_007756005.1:0-7277 GCF_000696425.1 Galeopterus variegatus | reverse complement strand
TGGAATGTCTTGCTTTTTACAGGTTAAGATGGATTGTGTTAGTCCCTGCTTTTTTCTCTTATTTATGCATGCCCATCTCTTCGAGTTGACTCAGGCACAGTGTTCAGTTTTCTGAGTCAATCCAGAGAAAATGAGGGCAAACATGATGTTCTTTGTATAACTCCTATCCTTTGAATATAGTAAATCTTGGAATTATGTCACGTACCACACCTTGGATCACGGTCTCCCTCCACTCTGCTCCCACACCTCTTCCTGCTCATCAGGCTTGGGATCTGAGTGTGCAAGTGGTAACAGATGTGCAGCAGCCTCATAATTGTTCTCTTTCCTCATTTTCCTCACTTTCATCACAGAGTAGGGTTTTTGCTTGGGTCCTCTTTCTTTTCTCTGGCTGGTTGCTCTGTTTAACACTGTAGAGTCCCTCATCACACCCTGCCCGTTGGGCAAGGACCCCAAGACTTGCCCACTATCTGATGGTATTTTTGCTTTGTTCTTTTATGCCATGAGCAGGGTTCCTGTTGCATGAGTAGATCTCCAGTAACTACACCCACCTTCAATTAGTCTCCTGGATTTCTTTTAGCTAATTCTTCATGAGCTTTATTTGTTAAAAATGGACAAATATTTATTGAATTCTCATTATGCACCAGGTGTTGTTCTAGGTGGCTAGGGTACAATTATGAACAACAACAACAACAAAAATCAAGATCTTACTCCCTATGAATCTTGCATTCTAGTGGATCCTCAAGAATGAGAGATTGGCATGCTTGGGCTGAGACCATTGTACCCTACCAGACACCAAGCAGTTCTCCCAGCTGCTCTCTTTGTTAATACATGTAGCCTCCACCAAATCCCCTCTCTTTCACATGCTTTGTTTCTAAATTGACTCAAGTTACGGGAAATCTTTCATTTATTAAATGTTTTCTTTCCCAATATATGCAGTCCTTATACTGAAAGTTCCTGTGGGCCAAAATGATCCAAGTGCATATTTGCATTTGACAAAACCAACCAGTTCCTCTTCTTGATCAGTTAATAGATAGCAAAACCTCCGGGTCATTGAAAATAAATGTGTAAATAAAGCTTGTGACAGATAGAGATTAAGATCATGACACGATGAGAAAATAATCCTTGTGCCCCTGGAAATAATTTAAATTTGTGAGGGAGGGGGTGCACAAAACCTTCAGAGGTAAAAGTCTTTAATATAGAAGTGTTGAGAATAAACTTCCGTTCTCTTTGGGACTGTCAGAGATGCCCTGTGCTTGTTTGTGCTATTTGTGTTTCCTTTCTTCTATGTGGTTTCTGGGATCATTGTGCTATTTTAGCTCTTACTTAGCCATACTCCCTGTTGAGATGCTAAAATATCCTGAAAGTAGCAGTGTTAAATTTTTTGCATGCCCAGGAGGTGGATTGTGCAGGGTTGATTTGTAATGACACTTTACTGTAGAGTAAATTTTTAGCTGTAGTGATATTTTGGGCCACTTGATCCCACCAGATTTGAAGAAGTTTGAATTACCTTAAATAACTAGAACACAGACATTGCTATGTTACTCCTGAGACCTGCTCACTGAAGCATGGAAATTAATTCAGATATGCATCCAAGCCTCATTGAATTTTAATCTAAGGGTTTATAGAATTATTTACTGATATTTGAGAAATGAAAGTTATTCCCTAAGAAAAGTCTGATTGTGGCAACAAGAGAAACTCCATAGATGAATGTTTATGAGCCTTCTGTCATGGTTAAGGAGACTCTAGCAGATAAACAGTGTCTGCACACTCTTTGATAATCCTCCCATCAAGAGGCGGCATCTATTTCCCCACTTCTTGAATCACAGGCCAGACTGTGACTACTTTGACCAATAGAATACAGTGGAATGTTGTTGTCTTAATTCTAGACATTGCTCTCAAGTGACCTGAAGGTTTTGCTTTCTCATCTTAGAACCCTGAGCTGCTGTGTAAGAAGTTTTACCATTCTGTTTGAGAGGCAACGTGGAGAGGCTCTGACACCTCATGGAGAAGGAGAAGCTGAGAGCAGCCTTCCAGCTGTTCCTGCCATGGCACAAGCCAGTGAGTGAAGAAGCCAGCTTGGAAATGGGTCTTCCCCTTTACCCCAGCTAATGCTATTGGTTTAGAGATAAACCACCCAGCTGGGCCCTTCCCAAATTCTTGACCCATAAAATTGAGAGAAAATTTTATTTTAATGGTAGTTTTAAGCCATCAAGTTTAGGGCAGTAATAGAGAAAGGGAATGAAAACTTTTTGTTTGAATTCAGGGTTCCACTTTTTAAAAATGAAGTTTTATTCATTCATTCACCTGTGTTCCTATCCATCCACCAAACATTTACTAAGACTTCATTATATTTTTGATGAAACTGGGCTAAGCCCAGAAGGAAGGTCTAATAGAGTTTTAGCTTTGCCCTGATTTAGCCTCAAATTATTGAATATAATTATTTAGAAAAATGAGACTCCTTTTTTACACTTAAACATAATTTATTTCAAACACGTTGAGTACCTCCAGATTCCAAGTAATGTATAAAGTGTTGAAGAAACATTGCTGACTAAAATAATCCTCATGGGGCTTATTTACAATGAGGAAATAGAAGTAAAAAATGTTTTTCATCCAATCTGTAAAATAGGATTATAATACCAACCTCACATAATTTTTCTGAAGATTAAATAATATAACGAATGTGACAAACTTTTGTAAATAATTACTCTTTTAAAAAGTAAAAGCTATGGAGTCTTGCTAGTAGCAGTAACAGAAGAGCTTAGAAACAAAGCAAGTATTTAACACTCCATGTGAAAATATGTATACAAAATAAGTGGCCATCTATAGCAGGAGTTATTGATCTGGTTTTGTTGGACTCCTTATTGGACTTTAGTGGATACAAAGAACTTCTGAAATTAAATGCAAGATGTTGCATGGATGTGTGTATGTACATTATTTTTGGATCAGAGACCCAATCCTTTCATTAGATTTTCAAAGGGGTTAGAGATCCTGAAAGGTAAAAAACAATGGCCTATGGAATAAAGGCAACTGAAATACTAAACACCTTCTAGAAACCAATTATCCTATTCAGTATTTTAATACATGCTAATTTAATCTATATAAAATTTGTGAGGCAAAGACTCTCATACCTATTTTGCAGATTAGAAACCAAGACTCAAAGAGGTTAAGTGATTTGTCCAGTTTTGTAAATGATAGGCTTGGGATTCACCCAACTATTCCTGACCCCAATAATCTTTCTGCTACATAATCAGCATTCTTAATTGTAAACTATAGTAACCAATTACACTGGTTTAAGCAAAAAAAGAAATGCATTGAGAAGACTCTGTGGCTCACAAAATTTCTGGGAAGAACAGAGAACTAAAATCATGTTCCAGACTACTACAGCATCTGAGAAATGGGTACTTTAGCTTACATTGCCAACATAACTTGGAGGTTAACAGGAGAGAAAAGAAAAGAAAAATTAATTTTAAAAAGATATGCAGTATACACATCAGTGCATATATTTGACACAGTAAATGGGGAAATGCAGCTAGCTTATAGTTCTTGTTGCTGCTTTTGGCCACAGCCTTAGCTGGTGCTTCTGATGACCCTCCTCCACGGCCCATTCTATTTCTTTTGCCTTTAGCCAGCAACTCAACTTATGCTGGTGAGATTAACCAAAATCCCTTCAGTCCTGGAATATTGAACCCGTGATCGCTATGTGTTATGACAATCTTCCAAAAATGTTTTTACTTTGTAGTGATAGGAGGTAGTCCAGAAAGTTTTTTTTCCCCCAAACTCCCATCTGCCCCCATCATGTAGATTGAATAGTCAGATCAATGGCTTCAGCCATTCCTGTGAGCCTGTGAGCCCATTAGTGGTTAGTCAGTATTATGAAGAACCTGCAATGACCATTTAGCAGTCTCAGCCCTCAGCTGAATGGAAATATTTTGGGGGACTCCGATGGAAGGGTTTCACCTTTGAATACAAAAACTTTACGCAAGTAGTGTCCAAAGTCAAGGGGGCAGAAAGCAAACATTGTGCGAATGAGCCATTTGTAGTAGTAGGGAGAGGTGCCCCTTCCACTTCTGCTCCTTGTTTCCAGGACCTATGTCTTCAGCCTGAGAGAAACATTATATTCTGGTCACTGATGCAATAGCATTTATTACATTCTGCAAGGATAACACTACAGCCTCACAAGGTTTTTTTCCCAGCTGATGCTATAACTAGTCTGCAATTGTTCATTCCTTGATTCTATAAGACTAGTTGCTTTTGGGTGATATATATGTAACAAGAGCAGTGAAACTCAGGGCAACTGTATCTTAGAGTGGTTTATATGGTCAGAAACAATGCTGGATGAGACACCATAAGAGCATATAAAGCATTAAGTAAGAACACATGATGGTGATGTTTGCAGACATAAGGTAGAGAGGGAAAGAAAATCCAAATCTCGAAGACACACCTATTTCAGAAAGGAAAACTCATGTCATCATTATGCAACCCAGTGACTTGCTGGGATCTAGGGTTATGGTACCACATCAGGGATTCAGGTTTTTCCCTGCTACAGCATCAAGGCTTGACTTGGTGAGAGAAAATTCATACTGTCGAGGCCATGCATAGCCTCCATCCCTGCCCCTATGAGCACTTTATTCTGCCTTCTGTAAAAGAAATGCAGAGGGATTGTGGTTACCAGATTCCAAGGGCAGAGTCAATTTGCTCCAATAAAGAGGCCACACTTAGGAGAGCAACAGCAGATGGAATCAAGAGCTGATAAAGTTTTGTTAAACCACTGTCTGTCCTCAACTACCATCCCTCCTCTGCATCAGCCAAACACTGGAGTTAGATGAGAATGTGTTAAAAATTTCTATTCCTGCATATTTGATGATGGTGCTAATCTGTGTGATTTCTCTAGGGATGTGCCATTACTTTAGATTTACTTTTTTTGGTAGAGTGTGTGTTTCTATTGGGCCTTTTACCATATATTTCTGTGAAAATGCTGACAGCTGATATAAATTCTAACTACATAATCAATAACTAGGAAAATAATCACAAAATAGCTTTGGGATCTCTCTCTGATTATCATGGGGATGGTTTTTTGGTCAGAATCCCATTAATATCCTTAATATTCTGACCTCCCCTTAGTTTTCACTCTATGCAAGTTCTACAGTGGACTCTGAGACTCAAAAATGAGTGTTTATTCAGATCCCATGTCACTTTCTAAATGGTCTCTTTTTTTTTTCTTCCCCCATTGCACACTTGAATGGTCACAGGTCCCTCAGGAAGGTATAGGAAGAAAAGTCACACTTTAGTACATAACTAAGATCTTATTGTAGGGGTATTTATCTGGCTGGATTAGTTCGTTTTGTGTTGCTGTGACAGAAAAACCTGGAACTGGGTAATTTATAAGAAGATGAAATTTATTGCTTACAGTTTCTGAGTCTGAGAAGTCCAAAGTCCATCTGGTGATGGTGACAGTGACCTGGAGGTCTCACATGGTAAGATGGTGGAAGCAGAAAGAGCGAAGAGAGAGGCAGACTCTCCTCTTCTTTTAAAGCCCTCAGAACCACGCCCCTGACCACCATTTTTAATCCTTTCACTACTGCACGGTCCTACAAACCAATCTCCTCTTCAAGGCTCCACCTTTCAATTACCTTAATAGGATTTCCCACCCTTTTAATACTCACAGTGGGGGCTAAGTTTCTAATACATAAAACTTGGGGGAAACAACTCAAGATTCAATGAGTTTTGGGGAGACATAATTCAATCCAGTACACTGGCCTTTTCTTCATTCAGTAGTTCTGGAGAAGTAAACTGGGAACTAGATGAGGGGATTTTACTCTGTAATGATGCTCCAAGTAAATCCTGATTTTGGGATGTGGAATTGTTTTGGTTATATCAGTAAAGTAAAACATGTTTACTTCTATTTCAGAGCCAGAGACCCCTGATCAATTAGCCAACACCAGGGATTCCTGTAGGTGTAAACAATTCCAGTTAATCCTCCAGCTCTTTTGCTATTATGATGGCCACATAAAAACTTCCTTTGATGTTTAAAGACCACTCGACATCTGCCACCCTCAGGATCCTGGAATTAAGGAGCCCATTTCCACTGAAGTGTCTCTCAACAACATTTGTAGCTTATAGAAAACATCTGCAAGAGTAATTTTCAGCAGTACTGGTGTGCTTCTCCTCAGTGTACTTCCTATTGTCTTGTTAATAGGAGTTCTTCTGAGGGCTCTTGGGAGATGAATTTATGGTTTTGAGTATGAGTCATAGAAAAAAGACTCATTCCAATACTTCATTTCCCCATGTCTTTGGATTACTCCCTGTTCATTATACCAGAGAGTTAAGGAATCTCAAATTCATTTAGCATGGGCCCCTGATGAGTCTGGGTTTCCCCAAACCAATGATTAGAACCTCTCTTAGTTGCTGGAGTTGGCACATTTAACCTAGAGTCTTTGGTAAATGCACCTGTATCAATATGTTCAGAATGAACAAGGATTATGTTCTGTCCTCTTTCCTACACTTATTTCCAGATTTTTACTGTCATAAACTAGCCAAGTATGGAAATGATGTTGTTGTATAAGCTTTCTTCTCCTGAATTTGAGTTTGTAATTTCCTTCACTAGAGCATGTTGGGATTTGACTGTAATTAAAAGTTTGGAAACCACAAGGGATAGGGGTAGGGGTGGATGATGAAGAAGATTGCTTGCCCCTTGCAAGGTAACTCTCTCAGGTGATGCTGTTAGAGTACCTTCAGGCAAGGCAGAGACTGACTTAACAGACAGAAGAGGAGATGTTTGGGCAAAAAGTAGTGTTTCAATGAGGATTGTAAGTTCAAGGCCCTCTTGAGCCCTCTGAATCCTCCCATATATATCCATTTGAATTTTCAGCATGGACCCTTTCTGGTCAGTCTCTAACTCATGCAAAAGTCCTGGCAAGGTAATGTATAAAACTGACTATATATAATTCAACATCCAATTGGATAAACTATTTTCTTTTTTCTGAAGTAGCAAGATCAAGAATATTATTTTAGCCCGTGGTATCAATCCTTAAGAAGTAGCCACTCCATCCCACCACCCTTAAATTACTTATGCCCTTCACATTATTTTATGACCACAGCAATTCATTCCTCAAAATCTTCCTTTCAGTGGACAGTTTATTCTATAATCAGAGGCAATATATATTAATTAGCCATTTTGTCACTCTGTGCCATATCTGTAAAGACCTGTCTTATAACTTTGGAACTAATGAAAATAATGATACATCATACCAAAACTTGTGGGATACAGCAAAAGCAGT
>NW_007756004.1:6287-7278 GCF_000696425.1 Galeopterus variegatus | reverse complement strand
TTTTTTTTTTCATAAAATGGAAAAACCTATTTCTTATTTACCCAATTATTTCTGGAATTTTGTAATGCTTTGCTTCTCATTCGGAGCCTGTGTTTTGAGGCTTCTTTATCCATTCTGCACGTTTCCCTGTTATCATCATAAAATTATGTAAAATGTGAATGAATTAGAATAAATGTATAGCATCCCAAAGAGATTTCTTTAAAGAAGCACCCTCATTTAGATATATAAGGGTATTGCACAAGGTATCAGTTTTATTATTTCATAGTCCCACTAAAACACATTACACGGCTTACTTGTTTTCTTTTTACTCATTAGGCTGGGTTCTGATGACTACTGGCTTATGCCATTGGCCAGTAGTTTGCCTCTGTGGGTGCCATTGAAAATAATAGGCCCTAATGTCAGAAATACCATAGCCAAGAGGGATTTAAGAAAGGCTTCGAACTGTGGAAGCATCGCTTGAGTACACACATGACTCTTCATGATAACTACTTTACAGAGTTTCTGTTGAATTAAAACAATGTAATTATCCTGTCTTTACTTTCAGAAATGCAAAACTTAATCAAAACATATTTGAAGCAAAAAAAAAGGTGTTAATAGTTGAACTGCATGCACTTCTGTACATTCTGAATTCATTGATAAACAGCTTTGTCCCATCTGTGCACTTTTAGAAGATTCATTGGTTATTGCTGGGTGGTGGAAGTCAAGTATTTTTATTTATTGATTAATTAATTTATTCAAGTATTTATTCATTCCACAGACATTTATTGAGCACTATTATGTCTGACAACATTCTAGGTGCTGAGATATATCACTGAGTAAATCAGACAAAAATCTCTTTACTCACGTAACTTATTTTTGGTGGGTGATGATAGAAGATTGACAATCAACTTAATAAGTAAGCATATGGCTCAGTAAAATAGAAGTTGACAGGTATTATGAAAAATAATAAAGCTGGGTAAGGGGAATTAGCAGTGTTTGAATGACAGTTACA
>NW_007756004.1:1045-1732 GCF_000696425.1 Galeopterus variegatus | reverse complement strand
AGAAGGCAAAAGAAAGAATTCATTTATTGAAAAAAATTTCAGGACATAAAAATTATTAACACACAAATGATAACAAGTGCAAAAAAATATATCCACAACTAAATTTACTCAGCAGCAGCACAGAGTAGTGAGATGAAGGAAAACACCCTGGATTTAAAAAGCAAGGGCTTGGTCTTCAGTCCTGTCTCCAAACATGCTCACAAGTTCTGTCTTTTCAATTGTCACTTTCTTAAAGCCATTGCACCTCATCCTTAAGACAGGCCTTGCTACCTGGCTATCTATGCAGCCACTGTAAGGATTAACAGGTGCAGAAGATGTCTACAAAACTAATGTACGGTACAAAAGGTAAAACTTGGTTATTGCACTCAGTTTTGAGGCCAGATATTACGGGTTGATGGTCAAGATCTGTAACTTACTACGTGTATTATTATTTTTATTTTTATATAGCTTTATTGAGATATAATCCATATAACATAAGTTACCATCTTAAAGTGTGCAATTCGGTATTTTTAAATATATTCACAGAGTTCTGCAATTTTATGTTTAGTTTCAGAACCTTTTCACCATCCAAACAAAGCCTTTACCCACTAACAGTCATTCTCCATTCCTCCCTGCCCTAAGACTTTGAGAAAACTAATCTACTTTCTGTCTCTAGTGGGTTTGCCTATCCTGGACATTTCATTTACA
>NW_007756004.1:0-675 GCF_000696425.1 Galeopterus variegatus | reverse complement strand
GACACCCACATTACCAACAACCTCCCTCGTTTCAGTTTCTCTGTCAGAAAAATAGGAAAGTCGATGTCCACCTTTAAAAAACATGGGATTTATTCATATATTCCTGTAATAAGTTTGCCATCCTTGGAGGCTTCAAAATTCATGGCATTTTAAAACTTTCAGTCTAGTCCCTCTCAGTGCTTTGGGTGTCCAGAATATTCCATTCAAAATGCCTGTGTGAGCAATGAAGGCCATATTGGTAACCCTTCTCTCTGAGGTTCATCTCTATGGCATGGGATCCATTATTCATGCTGATGACATTCCAATAACACGCTGCATGATTTTATACCAAGTGTGCAAACCAGCAGTCTAGACTAAGAGAGAGAAAGGAATTAAATTAAAGGTTAATGTCACTTTTTATAGCAGGTTGGCTCTTTTCAAAAGATGTACAAAAAGGTGGCCTCTACAGTCTAGTATATTTATTAGACATGGAGACAGCAGAAAGTATCATGTGCAATGTCAAGGTGGAATCCTTCCTCCTAGGAAGAGGAGTTACATGGAGTCACCAACACAGATGGCCGTCCCGATTGAAGCCATGAGCCTGCATGAGCTCTAATGACTTACACTTTAGTTGTAATATCATCTTGCAAATGAAGTCAATTTAAAAACTGTAGTAAAAACATGACAGTAACATAA
>NW_007756003.1:0-7279 GCF_000696425.1 Galeopterus variegatus | reverse complement strand
GGAGCAGCCAGGACTTCAGGATAGCTTAGCTGAGACTTCTTGGGCCCGTTTTAGAATAGTGTTCCCCTATCCAGACTGTGACTAGGTCAGGGCTCTGTCCCCTGCCCACCACCTCCAGGCCATTTAAAATTGTATTCATAGACAGAGATCCCCAGTGGGGTCTGGCTGCCAAGCTTCCCAAGGCAGTCTGGGCCCTGGCCCCAGCCCCAGCCTCCATCATCAGGGGCTCAGACACTGCCTGAGGTGTGGGAGGGACGGGCCCAAATTGCAGCCTGTGGTAGGAGCTGGACCAACTGTATATAGTTTTCAATAAACTTTCTCCTTTTCTGTTAAAAAAAAAATAAAGGAAACAAATGAACACAGCTAGTTAGTAAGAGTCTTGGATATCGTGTGACTTTTTTTCTTGTTTTTACATTCAAAATTGCTACAATTTTACAACAAATAAAAAGACAAGGAGGAAAAAGAGGTAAATCCAATGTCAGTCTAAACTGTTAAAAGTGGGTGCGCTGAAGTAGCAAAAAAACAAGGAGAAATAGAAATAAATTTAGTGGTCAATACAAGAAGTTAGAAAAAGAAATTATGTATAATCAAAGAAGAAAGGACATAGTAAAGATAAAAGCAGAAAATACCGGTAAAAATATGACTGAGAAAAATAAATTGGATAAATTCCAAACTTGGTCAAGAAAAATGACACAAAAATTTGCGACATTGGGAATGGAAAGGGAATTAAACAGAGAATTTATACATTTTTGTGTTAACACACTTGAAAACCTAGATGAAAAAGTAGTTTTCTAGGAAATTATTATCCTGGTTGTAATCCTGGAAAATACAACATTGACTGAAGAAGACACAAAACCTAAATAGATTAAACATTTTGGATTACATTGAAAAAGTTCTCAAAGAACTGCTCCACAAATTTTTTTAAGCCCAAGTATTTTACCAATGAATTATTTCTACCCTTAAAGAAATAGAGAATTCTTTGATACATAGCTGTTCCAGAACACGTGGAAAGTTGAACATTTACTGTTTTGTGATACCAGTCTGTCAAGGGTCTAAGAAAGAAAAATTAAAGGCCAATATCTCTCAGCAATATTGATGCAAGATTCCAGATCAGATACTGCCAGTAAAGACGGTTCAGCTAGTACACCTGGATTTAGGAACATCCACTCCAGGAATCAGGTTGCTTAACATTAGGAGATATACAACTATAATGTTCCACTTTCATCAAGCAGTGGAGAGAAACTAGTCATTTCAATGATTAATGAGAAGGAAGTTAATACAATTTAATATTTATTATTTCAGTGAGGAAAAAATCTTGGTAAATCAGGGAAAATTTATTTTTATAATATGTTGATATAAGGCTCAATGGTGACATCAGAGCTCGGGTTGGCAAACTATGGCCCACAGGCCAAATCTGGCCTACTTGTTTGTGTAAATAAAGTTTTATTGGAACACAGCCATACACTCATTTCCATATTGTTTATGGCTGCTTTAACACTATAGAGTTGGGTAGTTGAGAAAGAGATGCCAAAATATGTACCATTAGTCTTTTTACAGAAAAGTTTTGCCAGTTCCTGGTCTAGAACTATCTCCATAGGGGGAGATAACAGGGAGGACCAAAGGAAGGTAGCACACTAATCCTTATGTATGAACAGGCAATTCACACACAGAGTACAAATGGGCAATAATACAGAAAAAAATGTGTGAACTCATCAATAATCAAAGGGATGTGGGCTTGCTAGTTAGCTCAGTTGGTTAGAGCATGGTGCTGACAACACCAAGATCCAGGGCTTGATTCCTGTAAGAGCCAGCTGCAAAAACAAACAAAAAAAGCAAAATGATATATATTTGAGCAGCTGTTATGAGGTAGGTAGTATCCCAAGCACTGAATCTACACAGCCTCATTTAATACAAGGATCCTATTGAGGAAAGTACTATCATCTCCATTTTACAGATGCAGAAAATGCAATCTAAAGAAGTTAATAATTGACAGATATTTAAAAAAACCAAGTTGGATGTAGTTAAAAATATTTGGTAAATGAACCCTATTCAGCACCCAGGGTTGATTACATGGGTGCACTCTTTTTGTAAGGTGGTTAGAAGTGTCCAAGTGCAAAGTATACTCATGACTTGATTTAGGAATCTCACCTTTGCAATTTACCCATGAAAATAACTGCCCAGATATGAAAATATGCAGGCACAAGATCTTATTATAGCATGGTTTATAACAGCAAAATACTAAATGCTCACCAATTGGAGAATTTAATTGTGATGCAGAAATTAAATGGCATATTGTTGAAAGACCAAATTAGGTTCATAACAACATGGATGATCTCAATTCTATGAAATTATAAAACTTTCCCATGGGAACTTTTGAAGAATGTGACCCACATGGTAACATTGGTTATCTATGGGTGGTGCGATATTAAGCAAGATTTGCTCTTTACCTTTTCCTTAATGATTTTAGTTTCTTTACAATGAATGCATGTCTTATTTGAATTCAGAAGAAAGTTATTTTCATACAGGAATAATATAAAGATCATGGAATGCAAAATTTTCATGATCACATGTTACTGGATAGGAAATAAAACACAGGTCATTCACATGTGTGTAGCCAGAGATATGATTAGTGCTATTCCAGTAGGAAGTTAATCTAATATCCAGGAACTAGTAGGTGTGTGTATGAGAAACAGAAAATGACAGATTAAAAGTTAAAAAGATGTGTTCATGAGGTAACCCTCTTGCTTCTTGAAGGCCAGCTGTATGGGCCTCAGTAGCCATGACAGAAAGGCAAATATCCCATCTGGGGGCTCTAATGGACCAGGACTGACTCTCCAAGCCACAGATGTGAGTGTGATGGGTTGCTGGTTGCTGTGTCCCTTCATTTGTGAGAAGTAAAAATGCCCCCATCTACAGATGTTTAGAACACAAACATAACTTACTGGGGGGAGGAGGGGGAAGCAGGATTCAGCTAATTCTGGGGGCTCTAATGGACCAGGACTGACTCTCCAAGCCACAGATGTGAGTGTGATGGGTTGTTGTGTCCCTTCATTTGTGAGAAGTAAAAATGCCCCCATCTACAGATATTTAGAACACAAACATAACTTACTGGGGGGAGGAGGGGGAAGCAGGATTCAGCTAACGTGAATTCAAAACAAGCAAAAAAAATACAGTCTTTAAGAACTCCCTAAGTCCACAATTTAATTTTCCCAACTTGGAATAAAATGTCCATTCCAGTAAGATACTGATCCTCAGTCTTTGCACACAGCTTTCATAAATATCCACCTGGATACACTGGTTCAAACTCACGACTCACACACGGTCTGCATGCCCTGGGAATTCTGTCATCCAATTATTCCTACCTCCACTGCTGTCTACCTCGGTCAAACACCATCTTGTCTCTAGGGCCAGTGCATTAACTTCTCACTGCTCTATTCTGTGTCCACTTTTTATCCCTATGGTCCATTATTCTCACAGCAACTATAGTGAACTTTACAGAGCCCAGATAGAATCATTTTTCTCTCCTGAAGTTTAGGACCTTTTGAAGACTGCACAGTTCCCATAATAAGTACTTTCTTACTCTGACCCTCAAAGCCTATATGTTTGTCCCCTGCCTGCCTCTCTATGCTCCTACCACAATACTGTTCCAGGTGTTTACTCTGCTTAGGTTAGATCAACCCTGTTCAGGTTCCCTGAATATCCTATGGTCGTTCCTACCTCATTGTGTCTGCAAACGTTTCCTCCACTTTTAATAAGTACTTTCTTACTCTGACCCTCAAAGCCTATATGTTTGTCCCCTGCCTGCCTCTCTACGCTCCTACCACAATACTGTTCCAGGTGTTTACTCTGCTTAGGTTAGATCAACCCTGTTCAGGTTCCCTGAACATCCTATGGTCGTTCCTACCTCATTGTGTCTGCAAACGTTTCCTCCACTTGGAACCATGGCCTACCTGCCATAATCTTTAGGAGTTTGAGACCCATCCTTTCAGTCTTGGCTTAAGCATCACTTCAGAAAAGTCATTACGGACTAAACAGACACAGGTAGCCTCTTCATCACACTGGAACTTTCCTTCACACCCTTTGTGACAGTTTGCAAAGATTTGTTTACCTGTTTATTTTTCACATGGCAGATAGAGTTTCCTGTTGAAACAAAACTCCCATCATGACAGTCCTCTGTGTAGAATGTTCCTGTGGGTTTTTCTTTAATCCAGAAGAAGATCCAGATCCTTAACATAGCCTACAGTGACCTCACTTTGATTGTCACCCTCATTGTACAATAGAATCACAGAGATAGCTTTAATAAAAATGCCATTGTCAAACTTCTGTTTCAAATGAAGATGTAGGAGTATGTGAAAGACTGTAACTCCTAAGGTAACAGTGAGAAAAACACAAATGAAATTAAAAAGCTATACACTTCTATTGTACATTATTAAAAAAAAGTGAAAGCAAGGAAGCCTTGATGAATTTCGAAGAGGGGTGAGCCCTTCACAAGCAAGCACAGAGCCATGCTGGAGACAAGCACCTGGTCTGGGTGCAGGTGGGCATCAAAGTGAGCTGACCATTGATGGAGTGACTCTGCGCAAAGGAGGAGAAAAAGCAAAGCCTTTGATGACAGTTGGCAGGTGGAACAGAATCCCAAACCTGAGGAAGGACAAGTTGCAAATGCAAAAGTAACTTTCTCATCCTAAGAAACTCCTTAGCCCAGAATTTTGCTCAGTACCTGGAACAGTGAAATGTTCATATCTGAGGTGCACCCTTTGAATCATTTTTGACAAATGCATATCAAGGCACAGAATATTTTGATCACCCCAGAAAGTTCTTTGGTGCTCCTTACCAGACAATTCCTCTCTCTACACCCAAAAGTAAAGGGTGATTTCTATCACCATGGGTTAGTTTTGCTGATTCTAGATTTCATAAGGTATGAGCATGATCATAAATTTTGTTCATTTTTGCACATTTTTGTGCTTGCTTCTTTCCCTCAGCATAATGTTTTTGACATTCATCCATGTCATTGCACGTATCAGTAGTTCATTCTTTTTATTGCTGATTAGTATTCCATTATATGAATATAGCACAATTTAACCATTCTCAGGTTGATGAAAATCTGGGCTGTTTTCAGTTTTTGGCTACTATGAACAAAGCTGCTCTGAACATACCTGCCAAGGTTTTATGTGTGTGTGTGTATGGTATATGCTTTCATTTCTCTTGGATAAATTCCTAGGAATGAAATGACTAGGTTATAGAGTAGGTTGGCTTTTTAAGAAACCCAGGCTCTCCAAAGTGGTGTCATATCTTATGTAAATTTCAGCCATGTATGAGAATTCCTGCTGCTCCATATCCTTGCCAAAATTTGGTATTATTCATCTTTTTCATATTGGCCATTTTTTGTGTGATTTTTTTTCCCCTCTAATTTGGTCTTGAGGTCTAACTCTGGAGAATGGCTATAAGTTCTAGTTCTGCCCTGATGGGGCTCTAGGGGAGGTGGCCGTGGATGTTTATGGTGTGCCTTTCATGGGATACTTCTTTATCCTTCCAGATGGCCTAATACCTAAGTGTCTGACCTATGACCAGGTGTCCTTCTCTCAGGAAACATTTTTCTGGCAGACGCCCTTGTGGTTCTTGTCTGACCTGTGTTCAGTTTAATTCTACCAAGACAGCCACTCTCTAGGAGAGCCCCGATCAAGAAGAGAATGAGTTTCAGGTGTATCAGTCAGGTCAGACACAGAGAAGGCAGCCCAACAAAATATATGATTAAAAGAAGCATGTTATTACAAATCCACGAGAGAAGAGGGGTACACACAAGGGCCAATGGGAAGTCTGGAGATAGGGTGCTCAAACAGCAAGAGGGGAGCTAGAGAGACAGAGAGGGAACTGTGGGACCAAAACATTGGATTTATTGGGTTCCAGGGTGTTACCCAAGCAGGTTTCCCATGAGGAGTTCTAATTGGTTGGTTTAGGCATGAGTCATATGGAATCACGTTGTGACTGAGAGGAACTGGGAAGAGGTGTATGAATAAAAACTGTGTCAAGAGTGACTGACCCCTGCTTCTTGTTGTATGCTATGATGTAATGATACTGAACACTTTTTCTTGTGCTTATTGGCCACCTGGCATATCTTCTTTTGTGATTTGTCTATTCAAGATTCTTGACCATTTTTGTTTTGGGTTATCTTTTTTATTATTGAGTTATAGGAGTAGTGTCTCTGTTCTGGATATAAGTTCTTTGCCAAATGTATGTGTTTCAAACATTTCTAAACAAAATTTTAGCAAATTGAATTCAATAATATAAGGATAATACATCATGACAAAGTGGGGCTTTTTTCAGAAATTCAGGGTTTGATTAACAAAACTAAATCAATATAATTCACTATATTAATAAGCTAAGAATAAAAATCATATGATTATCTCAATGCATGCAGAAACATTTTAACAAAATCCAACATCCATTCCTAATTTAAAAACAAAAACTAAAACAAAAACTCTCACCAATCTTGGAATAAAAGGGAATTCCTCAACATGATAAAGGACATTTATAACAAACTTACAGGTAACACCATATTAATGGTGAAAACTGAATGCTTTACCCTTAAGATCAGAACAAGGCAAAGATATCTAATCTTACTGTCTGTATTCAACATTACAATAAATGTTTTAGCCAGGACAATTGGCAAGAAAATGAAATAAAAGGAATCCAGATTGAAAAGAAAGGAGTAAAACCAATTATTTACAGACCACATGATCTTCAATGTAGAAAATCTCATGGAATCTACAAAAAGAAAAAAGCTATTGGAATAAGTGAGTTTAGCAAGGGTGTAGGGTACAAGATCAATATATAAAAACCAACTGCATTTCTACATACTAGCAATCAACAACTGGAAATTGAAATTTTAAAATATACTATTTACCACAGTATCAATAATTATAAAATACTTAGGGACAAATCTGACAAAAGATGTGAAAGATTTGTCCACTGAAAACAAAATATTCCTGAGAGAAATTAAAGACTTTTAAGTAGATTGAGTAATATACTTTCTCATGTGTCAGAAGACTCAATATTGTTAATATGTCACTTATTCTCACATCGAGCTGCAGATTCAATGCAGTGCAAATCAAAATCCCTGCAGGACTCTTTTTACAAACGGAATTATATGGATATGCAAAGGACCTAGAATAATGAAAACAACTCTGAAAAGAACAAAGTTGGTGAGTTAAGACTACCTGATTTTGGGCCGGCCTGTGGCTCACTCGGTAGAGTGCGGTGTTGATAACACCAAGGCCAC
>NW_007756002.1:6500-7279 GCF_000696425.1 Galeopterus variegatus | reverse complement strand
GTCCACCCAAAAGTAAAATAAAAAATCACAAGGTGTATTTATGGAAAGAAGAAAAAAAAAACACACAGAAAAATGTGGGATTCACTAACACTATGCTTTGTTGGTTTAAAATACTGCAGACTCTTTGACACCAGCATCCAGCTCATTGTGGACTGGCCAGCATTGGAAGCCTCCTGGGATCCCCAGCTGGGAGGGCATCAACCACCCCACTCTCCACCATCTGCAACCAGCCCAGGGATGACCTTGCTGCCACTGGAAGCCCCCTGGCTCCCCTGCTGGAATCAGGGAGGTGTCATGGTCCTCAACCATACCCCCCACCTACTTCCACTTCCTCCCAGCATATCACCCCTCCCCATCCACTCTCAGCTTACCCCCAACTGCTTTGCAACAACATGTCAGAATGTGAAAATAATAAAATTAAATAAATTTAATGTGAAAAAATAAAAATTTTAAAAAATACAGGGGATTCTTAATCTGCAGCCTCTTGTGGATTCCACAGTTCACAGCTATTGGGTAGACACTCCTTAGATTTTCTGACCCAGAATAAAGGAATTACTTCGAAAATCCAATCTGAGAGTGGCTGATAAAAGGAAATTAATCTTTTCCAATTTTCATAATTTTTCTGCCCATCGAAAAGGAAGGTTGGCAAAAATTCAGACCCAAGATACCTTCTGAGAACAAATATTATTCTCCTGTCTTTGGTTAGATTCACCTGTGGCCAGGATTGCCATGCAGGCAGCTTATCTGCGATCTATGGAAATCATGAGAAGAAGAAGGAA
>NW_007756002.1:969-1463 GCF_000696425.1 Galeopterus variegatus | reverse complement strand
CTCCTTCCCCCATTACTCCAACCCCCCATTCCATTGTCACACCTGCTGACTGTGACCCTCTTCCCTCCCTATTATAAAGGCCCTGGTGATTATGTCAATCCCACTTGGGTAGCCCAGGATAATTTCCAGATCTCAAAGTCTCTAATTTAATCACAAACACCGAGATCATTTTTGCCACAGAAGGTGAAAATCTCAGAACTCACAGATTAGGATATAGACATCTTTTGGGATAAGGACTTGCTCATCCAATTTATAACTGTTTTAATCTCCACTACTGTCCACCCAAAAGTAAAATAAAAAATCACAAGGTGTATTTATGGAAAGAAGAAAAAAAAACACAGAAAAATGTGGGATTCACTAACACTATGCTTTGTTGGTTTAAAATACTGCAGACACTTTGACACCAGCATCCAGCTCATTGTGGACTGGCCACCATTGGAAGCCTCCTGGGATCCCCAGCTGGGAGGGCATCAACCACCCCACTCTCCACCATC
>NW_007756002.1:0-801 GCF_000696425.1 Galeopterus variegatus | reverse complement strand
TTCTAAAGGACTAAATATTTAGTTGGCCTAAAATGCACCACCATTTATAAAAGTCATCCTCTATTCTATCCTCCCCTGCTGTCCTCTACAAGACACTCCTCCCTGAAACCCCCGAGGCCCCATCGTTCCACCTCCCACCCCCACCATGGTGTGAAGACTTGCCTCCTGATTCCCCTCCTCAGCAAGCCCCACAGTTAAGGGTGACAGTTCTTACAGTCACGTATTCTTTGATCCAATTCAACCTAAACTGGAAATTTACCAAAGCAAATCTTTCAAAAGAAAACAACTATAAAGAGAGTCATTCATTGCAACATGTTATAAAATAACAAAACAATGAAAGCAACCAAAATGAACAAGCAATAGTGAAATACATCCATCATGAAATTTAGACTTAATGGAACAGTATGCCTTTATTACATTTTCATACATGTACTGAGGGACTCCTATCTGCCAAGTACCATACTGAGCATTTTCTGCAACTTAATTTTATTCTCACTACACTGTTGGGTTAAAAATATTCATTAAAATGTTGGGCAACTTCTATAAAGCTGAAGATGTTCATATTCTATAACCCAGCAATGCCACTTCTAGATGACTAAGCATCACTGTCCATCAAAAACCACATGCAAGAATGTTTGGAGTAGCTTTATTCATGAAAGCCAAAAACTGGAAATAACCCAAAAGGTAGAATAGGTCATTAAAATGTGGTCTGTTTAATAATTAGAATACTGTTCAATACTGAGAATTAACCAACTACAACTAAGTAACATAAATAAATTTTATAAACATGATGGTAAGCAA
>NW_007756001.1:0-7280 GCF_000696425.1 Galeopterus variegatus | reverse complement strand
GTTAGTGCACATGAACACAAGTATGAGATGTCACTACATGACTGTTCAAATGGCTAACATCCAAAAAACTAAACACACTAGTTCCTAGTGAGGATGCAGAGAAAGGACTTATGTTCATTGCTGGTGGGAATGCAAAATGGCAGAACTGCTTCACAAGACAATTTGGCAGTTTCTAACAAAGCTAAGTGTAGTTTCACCATACAATCCAGGAATCACATTTCTAGGTATTTATCTATCTGAATTGAAGACTTATGTGTACACACACACACACACACACACACACACACACACATGCACAAACCCTGTCTGTGAATGTTGATAGTAGCTTTACTTATAATTGACCAAAACGGGAAGCAACCAAGATGTTCTTCAATAGACAAATGGATAAACAACCTGTGATACAACCATATGACAGATTAAAAAAAAATAACAAGCCATACAAAGACATGAATGAATCTTAAATGCGTATTACTAGGTAAAAGCCAGTCTGAGGAAGAATCATTTATGATTCCATTTATATCACATTCTGGAAAAGACAAAACTACAGAGAGAGTAAGTATATCAATGGTTGCCGGATATGGGAGGTGGTTGAATAGGAGAAACATAGGATTTCTTTTTTTAGGGCAGTGAGACTATTCTGCACAATACCATAATGGTGGCAATATGACACTAAGCAATTGTCAAAACCCATAGAACTTTACAAAAGAAAGAAAAAACCTTCATACATGCAAATTTTTAAAAAAAGAGTCTTTAGGAAGTCAGGGGATCACAGGATGAAATGCAGACTGTGAAAAAATAATCTAGCCTCAATGAAAATGCACATAACAACCTCACTGATGGGGTGGGAGGGAGGGGAAGATGCTGACCCAGGTAACTTTGGAAATGAGTGAAGTCTGTAAGAATAAAGTGAAAAGGTATGGCACACAGGTGTTCCTAGTTGAATCCTTGACAATTCAGAAGCTACTATACATGTATACTGGAACTGAACAATTAACACATGGAAGGCAGATGATGGGATCCAGTTTTCTCACTGTTGGGATGGGAATTTACATATAAGCAAGATCAGAGACTAGAATGATTAATATGGTAATGAATTATGGTCAGAGACATCAGTGTAAACCCATATTTAGCTTAGTATAGATACAGATAGATACAAATACATAGGTATGTATAAATACAGAAATGTATAGGTTTGCATGTACACCTGGGATAGTATACACACATATATTCTCTTGCTGTCAGCTAAGAGAGTCTAGAAACAATGACCCCCTGTATCAATGAGCATACTTAGCACCCAGATCTTGGTTTCTAGTACCATTCTTTAATAAAACAAACCAGAATTCCTTAGAGAAGTGGGTGATTTTAAGACTGGTGCAGGAGATATACAAGATAAGCCTGGTGCACCTTGTAGTGCCAGAAAGTAAAGAAATGCTTTTAAAAAGTATCTGTAATGATGGGGTTATGTCAAAAGGGCACAGAGCAACCAAAAGAGCCTCCAGTAACCAAAGCCAGAACAATTTGAGCAAGAAAATAAGGAAAGTAGTTAAGATAGATTAACCCAAAGTATAAAATCAATAGCCATGTGTCCATACTGATATAAATGACCAAATAAATAAATGGAGAATAGACAAATTCCATACATGTCCCATAAAGAACAATTACAAATAATTTATGTCAATACTGTGCCCTCAAAAAGGTGGGACATAATTTCCCACTCAAGTGTGGACTGCACAGAGCATCTTTCCTCCAAAGAGTACAGTATGAAGAGATTCTACTGTACAGCAGAAGAACCTAACAATTGCTGTCTCAGCCAGGTAGTCAAGACTACCATCAGCAGTGACAAGTCACATTGATAGTATGTACCCTAGATATAGTGTGATGACATTGGCATTTTCTTCTGTGGTCTTCCTCTCCAAAACTCATAATGCCAGTCCAATCATAAGAAAAAGATCAATCCTAATTGATGGACATTCTACAAAATACCTGACTTGTACTCTTCAAAAATGTCAGTTTTATTGACAAAGCAAGTAAAGTCTGAAAAACAGTCACAGCCAAAAGAATCCTAAGGAGACATGACTAAATGTAACATGGTAAACTGTGTGGGATTCTGGAATCAAAAATAACTTTAGGTAAGTTCCATAGAGAGTGAGAAAGTCTGTTTAAGACAGGAAACCAAAGGTGTAGCCCAAGGGACCATTGACTGAGATCAGGACAGAGAAAGGGATTATCAAGAGCATGGAAGAAAGACCTTGAAGGTACTTCACAGAACTTTGAGGCTGCCCCTTTCATCGCAGGCCCAGGGGCCTAGGAAGAAAGAATGGTTTCAGAGAACGGGCCCAAGTTGCCCTCCATAGATTGGCTACCCAGGGCCACCTTGGGATGCTGCTTCCCAAACCTGGCTGCCCCAGCTCTAGCTGAACTGACACTGGGTGCTGCTAGATCTGCAGCTTTGGAAGATACAAGCCAAAGGGTTGTCCACATCATGTTAAGTTTGCAGGCTTTCAGAATGCCAGGGCTGTGGAAGCTTGGGAGCCTCAACCCTGGTTTCAAAGGATGTATGGATAAGCCTGGGGATGCAGGAAGAGATCTGTCACAGGGGCAGCTACTGCAGAGACCTTTTGCTAGAGCAATGCTGAGCAGAAATATGGGGTTGGAGTTGCATCAGAGAACCCCCACCAGGGCCACACCTAGTGGAGTCATAGGAGCAGGACCACCATGGGGACCCCAGACTTGTAGAGCTACCAGAGTGGGACATCAGCCTGGAAAAGCTGAAGTGTGGCCTGAGACAAGGAAAGCTGTAGGAGTGGGGCTGACCAATGTCTTGGGGACCCAACTCCCATGCCAGCATGCAGAGGATGTCACATATGAAGTGAATGGAAGTTATTTGCCACTTTGACATTTGATGCCTGCCTGCTGGGTTTTGGACATGCTTAGCACCTACTACCCCTTTCCTCTGGCCTATTTCTCCCTTTTTGAACAGGAATATGTACCCTATGCTTGTCCCACCATTGTGTCTTGGTAGTAGATAACTTGTTTTGATTTCATGGTGGAAATTTGGACTTTTGAGCTGGGACAAGTTAAGACAAGTGGCCCTTGTGGCTGTTTCCTAACTTCAGACGGGGTTCCTCTGAGGAGGCACAAGTGCTTCCCCAGCCCTGAATTTCTTCCAGAGAAGCATCCCAACGTGGTATGAAAAGTTTTGCTTCATGCTCATATCGTGTATTTTCTGTGGCTTCTAACAGAATACCTGAAACTTGGTAATTTATGAAGAAACAAAATTTATTCCCTAGTTTTGGAGGGTGGGAAGTCCAAATTCCAAGGAACACATCTGGTAAGGACCTTCTTTGATGGTGACTCTACAGTGATGTGGGGTGTCACATAGTGTTATGGGTGACTTCAGAGGAGGACATGGTGGCTGAGTGAGGCAACAGACACCAGTGATGCCCTGAGCCACCTGGGTCTGGAAGTGAGGGGCCCATTCCTGGAAGAATTCTAGAGCATGTAAGGGGCTCCAGCATCATAACTCCTGTCATGTCTAGCTACTGACACTCAGAAACAGGCTCCTGGTTCTCAGGTTTTTAAGTGGAATATGAGGGCTCAGGAAGGCCCCTCCCCCACCAGGACAGCTGAGGCACCTATTCTGCTGGACAGATGGGGGACAGGGGATTTCCTTCTGCTAAATGGGGTGGACATGAGAACAGTTCATTCTCTGAGGTTGAAATGGAAGTGTCCCTATCAGGAGATTTGTGTATTAATCCAGGTATGTGTGTCTCTCTTGAGACTGGACATCAAATAAGTATTTTGGGGTGTTCTCCTGTGTAAGAGGTCATGTTCCAGGTCTGCAGTGAACAAAATAGACAAAATATTCCCAGTATATTAGATACCTATCAAGGAGTGGAGCTCATTTCAGGGATAAAAATGTCTCCATGCTATAAAATACAAATATCCTCATATTTCACAATGATGATGACAGATCAGGCATTGCTGTGAAGTGGTAGAAGTGATAGACACATTAACACATGGGACAGTGACAACTGGTTATCTACAGTGGAATAATTAATTTCCTCCTGTCAACTCCATGTACAATAATTGACTTATTGAAGGTTTGCATGTGAAGGAGAAACTACAACACTCTTAGAAGTTGCAGCAAGTGTTTTAATAACTTCTGCTAAATAAAATTATGAGACCATTGTTTCAGATGAGGTTCCTGCACTAGGTTCCAAAAGACCAGCCTAAAAATCAAAATGTAGTCACCCCCTGCTAAGTTCCATGTTACCAAACCTAAACCAAGTTGTGGTCTGACCTCCTGAGAAATTAGGAGAGAGAAGTAACAGCCAATTTCCCAAACAGGTCAGTTTAATCTTCAATAGGTATAAAAATGAAGTTCCCTCTGCTGTAATTCCTACAACAGAAAGGACAGCCAGAAGTAATCTGATGTTAAATCATCAGGTATTTTTCTATTGTTCTGTCCCCCCATCCCCACCTTACAATGAAAGTGACTTTGAAATGATCAGTCTGTCTTTTGTGAGTTTCTGCCTTCTTCAGCCTTTTCTGCTCATAAAACCAACCTCCTCTGCTTGGCTTATTGGAATTTATTGTTTTTCATGGAATGACCTGTTGCCTGACTGTAGAATCACAATGAGATCTTTAACTAAATTCTTGGTAATTTTGTCCCTTGACACTTCAGAATAGGGAGAGTATTCTTACATAAGAAAAAACAGTATGCTACAAAGGAAGAGACTGAGAAATTCAATTCTATTTAAATTCATAGCTTGTTGAAATGTAGAATAAAGGCAGTGCAAAGATAACTCACTATCTGGGAGAAAATATTTGTGATACCTACAAATGTAAAAGTTAAGTTTCTGGAGTATATAAATAAATCATAAGAAACCAACAAGCATAGAAACGAATTAAAAGAAAATAACTGAAAAGTATTTTGCAGGAGACCAAAGACCATATAGGAAAAATGCTCAATCTCATTGGTAATCAATAAAAAGCAATATAAACATCACAAGAAAATCCTATTGCATGTATGCTGATAGGCAAAAATAAATGAGGCAATATCATTGATGTCAATCTTGTGGAATAAATTATCACATGCAGAGATGGTGGGTCTATTCACATACTCATTGGCATTTCCTGTAAGTTTGAAATTACACATTATTTACAACCCAGTAAATTCTCTCCAACGGGTTGAGAATTTGTTATATGGGGGCATTTGGAAACAAACATGAATTATAGGAGCAGCATTTTCTCAAAAGCAAAAAATAAACTTGAAACAGCCCAAACGTTATAAGCATTGGAATGGATGGGTAAGTTGGATGATGAACAGTCTCAAACACCAGCACGTGTGAGACAGACTGAGGCAGAGAAACCAGTGATGACCAGGTTCAGGGTAATTCTATTATATCCTTTCATGGAAAGGTTAAAAGAGGCAAAGTTAAACAGAACACTTCTTAGTGATACATAATTGATGGTAAAGATAAAAAGAATAACTATAAATTTTCTGATAGTGGTCACGTCTGGGGTAGGAGGGAAATGAGATCAGGATGGACACACTGGAGCTAATATCTGCCCAGTCTATTCATTAGTGTGTGTCCAGTCTGCAGAGTTTACATGACAATAATATTTAAACTTAAAACATTCTGGGTAATCTTTTCTAAGTATGATATACCTCACAAAAATTTTTAAATAACTATTTACATGTGAAAAAATGTACAATTTAAAATTTTTATTTTACCATATCATCTGACTACCTCCCCAGTTTTGCTATCAGTCTTAGTTTGGAAGGAGTTCTCAAGCCTTTTGTACTGGTTCCATTTAAATTTATCTCTATATTAATTTGCACAGGTTTAGGTAGCAAAAGATTGAGAACTAGCCAGTGTCTGTTTAGAGATAACTGGTTACATAAACATGTATTATTAACTTCTATAAAAATTAAGGAAGTTACATATTGGTAATGAAAAGAGCTTCAGGACTGATGTCTAATTGAACAGAAAAGCAAAGCATGTATTGTCGTGTAAACCAGAGGGCATAATAGGGTTGTGGAAACAATAATTACATGAATTGGAATTTCATAGAGGGAGACTTCTAGGGCAAGGTTTTTGCTAATTCTCAGCAGGGACTGATAATTACATTTGGCCTATGCAGGGGACAAAGAAACCGGGGAAGTATTGGTTGGTCACTCAGGGCTGGTGCTGATGTGAGAGATCACACAATTCAAGAAGCACTGACACAGTAAGTGTTTTCCACAGGACATTCTCTGTGTTCTGGGGATGAACAGGGAGGATTGAGGAGCCAGGTCAAGGGTTCCTAAAAGTCAGAGTAAAATCTGCCTGAATCTCAAAGTACTTGGGAGATTATGTTTCTCCAGAAGGACAGGGCTGTTGATTGGTCCCTCAAGATTTTTGCCACATTTGAAAAGCTGCAGGGCATGGGTGCTACAGCAGCAAACTGAAATCTCCAAAGGTCACAAGTGGATTTGCCACAGTCTTTCATGGTTGACCAGTGACCTACTAGAATTTCCATCCAAATCTCTGAAGGGCCTTCCCTGAGGAAGAGAGAAGAAGCAGAGATGGATGAGCCTCATTGCAACTGCGTATGGGTAATTGGAGTCAGAGGAGAACAGAGAGGGGATAAAGAAGGGGGCAGAAGCCATAACTGAAGGTGTAATTGCTTAGGACTTTCCAAAATTGGTATAATGCATCAATCCACAGATTAAAGAACCCCAACTAGATTGACAAACCCCAACTGGGAATAAAAAAGAAAAGAGGAGAAAACTATACTAAAGTCCATCATAGTTAAATTGCTAAAATGAAGCAGATAAAGTCAGATTTTTATAAAGTAAATTCACACCCTTATATGTCATTATTAAACAATAAATATCAAAATATTCTAAAACTACTTATTCATTTTAAGAAGGTAAGAAAATAATAACAAACCTAAGATTCACAGGAAAATGGATATACTAAACACAAAAAAACGAAAACAAATTATCAGGAGAGGGGAAAATGACAGAAGTGACAGACTAATAAATCTGAAAGCTGTTTATATGAATAACAAAAACCCAACAAAAACCATGTATTCACTTTCAGTGTTTATTTCAATTACATAAATTTGACAAATAAAAATACACAAATGTGGAAGTCGAAAAAACCATAAATATAGATTCTGAAGAAACTATAAAAACAAGGATAATTATTAAAATACACATTTCTGGGGCCAGCCCGGTGGCGCACTGCTACAGTGCGCCACTTGGGAGTGCGGCGGCGCTCCCGCCG
>NW_007756000.1:5832-7280 GCF_000696425.1 Galeopterus variegatus | reverse complement strand
CAGGAGGACAGATAGTCAGAGCATTTTAATGAACAATTTATTGGCACCACTTTAAAATTTTTAAAAAAACACTAACTTTCACAATTATAACATCTGACCTCACAGTCTGTGGCATTCATAGAGAACACAATTGCCGATTTGTCCCTCTTTCGATCTCTTTGAACTGTGATCTCAATTCAATGCCCAGAAAATAAATTTTTAAAAAATATACAGTGACCCAAAATATATGTTCCTAGAAGTTGTATATTAGAACCCTAGGGGTGGCTGAATGGGAGGAAGTCTGAAAGGGGATCCATGTCAACAGTGCAGCAAGCCTTGCTATGCCTCAGATCCCCTGAGAAGCTTACAAAAAATAAAATAAAATAAAATAAAACAGACTGCATGGAAATCGAGGCTTCAGTGAGATACTGTATTCCATCCACCAGACGGACAAAAATGACAAAGTCTGACAGCACTGGATATTGGCAAAGATGTGAAAGCATAGGGCGGAGTATGAATATATCATTAGTGAGAGAGTATAAGTTGGTACAACCACTTTGGAAAATAGATGGGCATTATCTAATAAAACGGAGATGCAGTGACACTATCACCCAGCAATTCCACTCTTAGTACATGCTCTAGAGAAACTCTTGGACATGTGCGCCAAGAGACATGTGCAAAAACACATTAGTGTTGTTGGTACAGTAATAGCAAAAACCTGGAAACAACACAAATGTCCAATAACAGTAGAAGAGATGAATTGTGGTATTTTTATGCAGTGGATTCAGTCTAGTACCAGAAACAAATGATCCACAGCTATATGTATCGAAATGGACAAAACACAAAACAACAGAATGATTCCATTTATATAAAAGGACACAAACATGCAAACTGGATCAATATGTTGTTTGGAGTTATACACTTAGGTGGTAAGGCCTAAAGAAGAGCAAACGAGGGATTAACACAAAGTGCAGAACAGTGGTTACCTCGGATGGTAGGGAGATGTTGGTGATCTAGGTTGGGGACAGAAGAGGCTGCAAAGGGACTGATAATGTTCAGATTCTTAAATTTGGTGGTGAGAACACAGATGTGGGTTTTATTGTAATCCGTATACACATACGTTATATCTATGCTTTTGCAAATGCTAGATTTCACAATAAAATTTTAAAATATGCAAATTCCTAGGCTCTATCTCAGATCTCTTTAATCAGAATCTCAGGCTACAGGTCTAGGCAGTATTTTTTGTAAGTTCTCCAGAAGATTCTGATGCACTATTGTGTTAAGAGCCACTCACCTAGACACACACACACACACGCATGCATGCACACACACACACACACACACACAATGCATCGATGCATCAGTATCCAGGTGAAAGCAGCTTACAGTATAAATCAAGGTCAAGCAATCACAAGAGAGTGATAAAAACAGAAAAGGTCTTCCCAGGAGAGTGTAGAAAGGAAAGGTGT
>NW_007756000.1:0-583 GCF_000696425.1 Galeopterus variegatus | reverse complement strand
GCCCTGACCCCCATGGAGAGCACCTCTGTGAAGGCTCGTGGAAAGTATATTCATAACTGATAGCCTTTCCTGAGGGCTCACTGGGGTCAGACACCATACCAGGCACTTGACACCGTTTTCTTGTTTAATCCCTATAAAGTAGGCAGGATTCTTATCCTCATTTAACATTGGAGCGTAGAGAAGTGAAGCCACATTGGAGGTTATTCAGGTAGGAAGTGATTGGTTGGGCTTTCCCTGATGTGTTCTCTTCCTGTGACTCCTGATGCCTTGTTGTCAATATCTCACAAGCAGAGGGTTGTGGATTGAAAAGGCAGCAAAAACAGTTTTCCTCATTCAGAGTCACAGGTATTGATAGGAGTCAAGACCTACAGCGAGGCAGGAGAGGATCTGGGTCCATAGAGGGCCAGGTAGGGCTAAGCTGGAGGCAGGGGGGCCCATAGAGGGGGCCAGAGCATCTTAGCTGTCCTTGAAGGCCTTGATACCACCTTTACAAAGCCAGACCTCGGAGGCCTAAGGTGAGGAATGAGTCAGAGTACACATTGCCAAGATCCAAGTCTTTATCCTAGTGGGTGATGGCTCAGGA
>NW_007755999.1:0-7281 GCF_000696425.1 Galeopterus variegatus | reverse complement strand
GCCAGAGGCTGAGTGGAAGTAAGCAGTGCTGTATGAAGGTGCAGGCGCTGTCCTCAGGGGCAAGCCTCATCCAATCTCATCTTATGTCATTAAAGAGGAATAGAACAATTTGGAAAAATGCTTTTAATGTAATTGAAAAATGCAGATTGCAAAATTGGCACACTTAGGAGTTGAGACAGTCTAGTAAATTATTTCTTGCTGCTTTTAAAACTTGGACACAGAGGGCCGACCCCGTGGCTCACTCGGGAGAGTGCGGTGCTGGAGCACAGCGACGCTCTCACCGCGGGTTCGGATCCTATATAGGGATGGCTGGTGCACTCACTGGCTGAGCGCGGTGCAGGCGACACCAAGCCAAGGGTTACAATCCTCTTACCAGTCACAAAAAAGAAAAAAAAAAAAACTTGGACACAGAAAACTTTTAAAGGAACCCATCTAGTGCCCAGTGATAGCTATATCCTTTTTCTTTTTAAAAACTGATTTATTTTAGGTTTTATCTGTTTAATCATAAAAGTGGTAAAATTCTGAAGAAAATGGCAGAAATTAAAGGATTAACCATAGACCCTCCAGTCAAACATAATGACTGAATATTTTGCAAGTAGCATTTCCTTCTAGGCTTTTTTCCCATGTCTATCAACTAGTTTTAATCATACCGTAGTACTTTGTTTTTGTGACACACATTTAAGAAATACTTGATGGTCATTTCTCCTCCAAATTGCTAGTATTTTTCCTCCTTAAAAGAAGGAGTGAATAAGTTGCTCCGGCCTTTTACCCTTTTCTCCTAGCTTCTGCTGTTTCTAGTCAGGTGTTTTCTTTTGTCCTTTCTCCTGGGTGGACACAGCTTTTGTGTAGATGCATCACATATTGGAAGTAGTGGAGCAGGATGTAAGGACAAGAGCACTGGGGTACAGCCAGAAGGTGCATGTGAGTGGGAGTAAGGTGTGAGCCCAGGATCCCTGGAAGCCTGCCTTCACTGGGCTTCCCATCTGGCAAGCTTCCTGAAGTTTCCTTACTTGACTAAGGATAAAAGAGCACATGCCTCAATCCTCCACATAGAATGCTGTGATCCAGGCTGAAATGCAGGGAGGACCCGATGTGCTTTAGAAACCTAGACCCAAGTGGCCCCATAGCTCTGCTTTGCCAGGGGTCATGGAGCTGTTGCAGGCCTGTGTTCCCTTGCCAGGAGTGGGCATTGGGGACCTCTGTCGCTCTGTGAATAGGGTCCATACAGGGAGGGAGGCACTCTGAGGGCTGTTGCTGGTCAGTCTTTTGAGTTTGGAACTCTGATTAGTTGAATGTTCTGGATGTCCCTGGATTAAGATTCTAAGTTTCTTTTCTCTCTCATTTTCTATCTCTTTGTCTTTCTGTTGTATTTTTTCTGGGAAATTTTTCCACTGTATCTTTCAGTCCTTTTTTTTTTTTCTTGTTTTGATTTTGTATTCTGCTGTCATATACCTAAACATTTTTTATTGAAGTATAACTTACATTCAGAAAAGCATTCTGTTCTATCATATTTTTACATTCCAAGGCTGTTTCTTATTTTCTGAATGTTCCTTTTTAAAGATAGTATTTTTTAAAATTGTATATTTACAAGGTCTTTTCTTAGGTCTTTTCTTTGAAAGTTTTCCTTTGTTTTCTGAAATGTTTCAGTCTCTTTCCGGCTCCTTTGGTCTTTCTGTTTTGGTGTCTGAGATCCATGTTAGATTTTTTCTGCTGCTTATTCTGATTCCGAGCTGCCCAGAAGCTGTGTCTCTGTGTGTGTGCATGTATGTGGGACGGGTGAGGGATTGGGGGGATTGTCCACAGTGAGCTTGCTGTAGGGTTATGAGCAGCAAGCTGGTGCTCATCCCAGGACCCCCAAATGTGAATACCTGTATGTGTTTTCTCATAGCCTGGCCAGTTTCTGAGTGGAATTTTCTGCTCCCGTGGGGTGGGCTCTGGGCCTGCTGCCAGCCTTCTGGCATCTGAGCTGGGGAAGAGGGTTAGGGTCTCAGCATTCAGCCTGCAAACTTCACGTCTCCATCCTGTCCTCCAGCTTTTTTTTTTTTTTCACTTACATCCCTGGCTCGTCTTTTCCTCCCAGTGCACAGATCTACGTCACTCTTTTCAGTGACTGCACAGTGTTCCATTTATGGCACACACCATCATTTACATGCAAAAGTGGCTTGGTCTTCTTACCCTCCACAGTGGCAGAATTATTACTTTTCTTAAATGTCTGCTAATTTAATTGTATCTTATTTGAGAACCAAATGACTTCATTAGTGTAAAGCTCTTTTAGAACCAGATCTGGCACCTCATTAATTCTAAATAAGAGTTTGTTATCCTGGTTTTTGTCCATTAATCTGCTGCAGTCTTAGCGTTTCTCTTATCCAGGCAATTTGCATATTAACAATATTGACCCTTTATCATATTTCACCTTACTTTACTTACCCCAGTGTGTTGTTTGACTTTGAATTTTGGTATTTCATCATTAGTATCTTTTTTAACAGAGAAGACCTAACATTTTTGTAGTCAAGCTTATGGACCTTTCCCTTTGTAATTGTCCCGTGGCTTTAGAGCATGGTGTGTCCTCCAACCAATATCCGACAGTCACCTATGTTTGTCCTTCATCTAGCAGTGATTAGCTTGAGCCACTTTCAGTTCTCATCAGCGGGTCTGAAGCAGGCTGTGAGCCACTGTGATGAATGTGCGCCTGGTGCCAGGGATCAATCGGCATATTAAGGAGCTGCACTGACGTCCCAGCAGCCTGTTTCATGATGCTCCCCCACTGACACTGGCTACTGATTGAAAGGACGCATGGACCTGAGCTGATAAGATGACAGGACCCGGGCTGACAGTTCGCCAGAGAAGTTCCACCTTATTCAAGGACTGCGCGTATATTTATAGGGAGCTGCATTCTGGGTTTGGATAGGGGGTGGACGGGCGGTAGCTGATTGGATGGGGCTGGACAGGAAGTGAGCCCTGACCTGTGACTGGTTGAGGTTTTGTCACCGGCGGGCTTTTACTGCGGAGAAGAACCCGGAAGGGCGCCATATTGCCAGGGAGTGCCTTCCCCTGCCCCCTCCGCTTGAGTGCCCACGGTGTCCTTACAGGAGGGATGGGTCCTCAAGGCAGGGAGGGATGCTTATACCTTGGAAAGGGCAAATGGACAACACTAGGCAGACGGTAGGACCCATGACATTGCAGGATTAAAAGACAGACATACTCACCGAGAGCCAGCATTTATTCACCAAAAGCATTCATTCTTTTATGAGGTATTAGACATGCAGGATCTGTGTATATCAAGACCAGAGACTGAGTGCATCTTGATTTGGAAAGGTACATGACACTCAGAAGCTTGGTCTTTTAGAACCTTGGCAATTTCATCATAACCTTATTTTGGAGAAGATCAGGAACCAGCCCAGGGTCCTTGTGGTACCAGAGAGTCTAAGGCCATTCTCAGGAATATAAGAGACATACAGAGGTACCAACCAGGTAGTATAATCCAACTGAAATGACCTGTGGCTTATTGAAAAATAGCATCCAAGAATTAATGATTTCCTCTCAGAGTGAGGGAGGTCTCTCGTGACCAAAGAGTACTGTACTTAGCATTCTTCTCTTTTACACCTTAATGAGAAACAAATTATGTGGTGTTACAGAAGGGAGGTCTGCTTGTCCAATCTGTGGATAACGCAAAGATAGGAGAGCCATCCTTTGACCCATGCATCCATGCATCCATGCATCCATGCATCCATCCATCCATCCATCCATCATCCATTTATTCCATCTGTGCCTTCATCCAACAGACATTTATTGAGCTTCTAGTATGTGTCAGACACTGTCCAAGACACTGGGGATAGAGAAGTGAACAGAACAGACAATGAGTAGATAGTCCTGACCCTTTAGATGCTTACATTTGGTGGGAGAAACAGACAACAGCAAATAATTAAATAAAAAGTATGATGTTAGGAAGTAACATGCTTTAAAGAGAAGTAGAGTGGGCTAAGATGAAGGCGCATGGTGGGAGCAGTATTTAGATGGTGTGGTTCAGAGTAGACTGGAGTGAGCCCTGTGGCTGTCTGGAGAACACTCTATGTAGAGGAACAGCAAGTGTGCAGGCCTGAGGTGAAAATGCTTGATGTGTGTGATGAGCAGCTACGAGGCCAGTGCAGCTGGAGTGGAGCTGCTCAGAGGACAACTCTGTTGCCATAAGAGAGGAAGCTGAGATACCAGGGTTTTTTTCAAAACATTTTTTGTTGTGGTAAAATACACATAAAATGTATTACCCTAACAATTTAAAGCATACAGTTAAGTAGTATCAAATACATTCCTAATGTACAGCCATCACCACCACTCAGCTCCATTACTCTTTCCCCATGCACAGCGTGAGGCACTGGCTCTGAGACTGCTGCAGTGGAGCAGGGAGAGATGATGGTGGTGTGGATGAGGGGGGTAGCAGCAGAGCTGATGAGAAGTGGTTGGATTGGGGATCTATTTTGAAGACAGAGCTGACAGGTGAGGGAGAAAGGGCATAAAGGAGGAATGTAGTACTTTGGACAACCAAATTGGGAGACAGTGATTCAGTGGGAGAGATTACCATGACATAGCTAAAGGGCTGACTGTGGGAAGAGAGGTCAGTCTGGCCTTGTGTTGTATTACTCCAGAGTGTAGGAATTAGGAGTAGTGGCTGGACCTTGGGGGACACTGCAGTTGGGAGGTAGAAGAGCATCAGTGGTTAAGCCCACAGGCTCCCAAGCCAGACTGCCTGAGTCTGATTCTCTGCTCCACCTCTCACAGTGTCACCTGGGACAGATAACCTCTCTGTGCTTCAGTTTCCTCATCCGTAAAATGGAGCTAATTATATCCACTCACAGGTTTGTAGTAAAGATTGAGTTAATACTTAAAAGTACTTTAAAAAGCATGCCTGGCACATAGTAACTGCTCAATACATGATTATTATTACCTGGAGATGAGCAGCAAGGCAGTAGATTTTGCCTCAGAGTAATGTCCGGGATTGTGATGCTTTCAAAAGGGGCACTGGCTCCACCTAGACTTCTGGACTCCCACCATTGGACAGGCTCCAGCACCTGCTGGGGGAATCTACAGTGAGAGTGAACCTGCTGACCTCAAGAACCCCCCGACCTCCAGCTCTTCATGCACTCCTCAGATCCCTCTGTGACATGTCTTGCTCTTAATCATTTTTACTCTGAGAAAACTCTTCTTTGCCCTTTGACATCTTCTGTTGACATTTAAAACTCCTTCCCTTTCTTCTGACCTTATTGAATAAAGAGAATAATTTCTTGGAATTCTCTGTATAATGAATGTTCATGTACTTAGAAATTCTGATCGAGTTTCTCCTCAACCTTTACATTGAGAGATCTTGCATCATTTGGTATAGAAAACATTTTAGGAAGCACTTAGGAGGATGGACTAAAATGAAAATGCTGCTTTTGTTCCTGCTATTTCTGCAGATGTGAGCCTCTTATAACCCAGATATAAGCTGAGGTATCCTGCCCTTGGAGATTCAAATGAAATTGGTTCAGATGCCTATACCATGTATACTAGAAACCCTGCAATCTTCCCAGGCTGTGTATAGATTTGGGGGAAGCTGATGGGGAGGGGAAAGTAGTGTGGGATGGGTCATCTCCTCATCCTTTATAGTTCCAAGTTCATGCCTGCAGTGAATGAGAGCATTTTGTAGGTCACTGCTGATTTCCTTTTTACCTGTGACACAGTGGCTTACCCAAAGAACAAGTACACTGATCCCCTCACTCTTAGCTTAAATGTTTCTACCAGAAGGCTGAGTGTGGGAAAGATTTTTGCTGAAGTAATGGGTAATGGGGTATGTGTATGGCAGGTGTGAGGTAAGGAGGTGGGATGAAGTGTTACTCTCCATTACTGCAAAACAGATGCTTAAAATTGGAAATTAGATTTGGCTTCCAGTAATGAAGCAGTAGTTCTGTCAGACTAACTCTCCCACAGCTAACAACTGTAAACTCTATACAACAACATTATCTGAAGGTATTGGAGAGCAACAGAAAGCAGGTAGAAACTGGACGGAAGTCTAACCTTGAAGAAGGAAATGGCATTGGCTGAGTTCCTATTTTTATGTTGTTCTGCCTAAGGATAGGTTCCAGTTTGTGCTAAGCAGACTGCTAAAAAGTTGGATAAACAACCTGCAGTGTTACTGGCTTAAAGAACCAGAGAACAGAATTTGGGGTAACCACAGCAGCTGGAAAGTGAGGAGGGAAATTTCAGAAAGGAGAGTCAGAGAGTGAGTGAGCGAGCCACCAATTCTGTATATAAACTTTACTCAGATCTCTAGATGACTTCTGAACCCATGCATGGGACAGACTCTAAGCAGCTCAACTTGAATAAGAAACTGAATGGAAATTTCTGTTGCTGCACACAAGGGAGACAGTTTGAATTTGTGTAGAGCCAAATACCTGCCTGGGTTTTTTTTCTTTCTTTCCTAAATTAATATTCCTCAGAGGAACATAACAGTATCCAGAGTTAATACAACATACATTTTGTAATGTTCAGTATTCTACCCCTAATTACTAAATAAAGCAAGAAAGAGGGAAAAGGGACCCATAGTCTAGAGAAAGGCTATCAATGAGGCTTGTCCCCAAGGTGATCCAGATGTTAAAAGTAGCAGACTACTACTTTAAAATAGTCATTATAAATATTCTCAGGGACACATAGTAAAATATCCCAACAAAAATTAAAATATAGGAAACCTGAGTAGAGAAATGGAAACTATAATAAAAACAAATGGAAATTCTAGAACTGAAAAATACGGTATCATCTGAAATTAAGAGTTCACCATTTGGACTCCATAGCAGAATGGAGGTGACAGGGGAAAAAAGCCAGTAAACTTGGAGATAGATCGATAGAAATTATTCAACCTGAAAACAGAGAAAAAAGAATAAGGGAGAAAAAGAACAGGTAGGGACCGGTGGACTATATGAGAAGATCTATTATATAAGTAACTGGAATTCTAGAAAGAGAAGAGAGAATGGGGAAGAAACAACATCAGAAAACTCCCAGGGCCGAGCTTGTGGTGCACTCGGGAGAGTGCAGTGCTGGGAGCGCAGCGACGCTTCCGCTGTGGGTTCGGATCCTATATAGGAGTGGCCGGTGTGCTCGCTGGCTGAGCACGGTGTGGGCGACACCACACCAAGGGTTGCTATCCCCTTACTGGTC
Organism: Galeopterus variegatus; assembly: GCF_000696425.1. Classification (NCBI taxonomy): domain Eukaryota; kingdom Metazoa; phylum Chordata; class Mammalia; order Dermoptera; family Cynocephalidae; genus Galeopterus; species Galeopterus variegatus. The sequence goes on along the minus strand of NW_007755999.1, from coordinate 99 downwards.
ACGAAAAAGACAAAAAAAAAAAATAAATAAAGAAAACTCCCCAAATTTGGTGAAATACACACATTTACAGATTCAAAAAAAAAAAAAAAAAAAAAAAAA
>NW_007755998.1:5101-7281 GCF_000696425.1 Galeopterus variegatus | reverse complement strand
GAACAGCCAAGTCCCGGGCCCCATCCCTGTACCGGCCGGCTGCCAAAACAAAACAACAAACAAATCAAACAAAAGCAAAGGAGCAAACAAAAATCAGGCAGTGGAAGATGAATAGTCACTACGGAATTATGGGTGGGAGAAAGCAAAGCAGGCTGAGGACACAGGTCTTGCCTTGCAGGAATCTCTCCTCTCCCACTGCACACTCAAGGGTCTGCTCACCCAGGCTTTCTGCAGGTTCCTTCTCTCATGCATTCAAGTATTTATTGAGCAACCACCAGGTGCCAAACACTTTATTCTGGGCACCTTCACTTGGATGGCCACTGGGCATCTCAAACAGAACGGGCCCCAAGTGGCACACCTGTCACCTTCCACATCTCAGGTAAGAGCAACTCTCCCTCCAGGTGCTCTAGCCAAAACCTTGGAGAAGTCCTCGCTTCCTCTTACTCACGCCCCCACATGGAATCCCTCGGCAAATGCTGCACTCTCGACCTTCCACCTCTCACTGCTCTCGTCACCGTTGTCACATCTTGCAGCAGCCTCCTCAATGGTCTCCTGCTCTCACATACATTTATTTTCTTCACAGCAGCCAGAGAAATCCTTGAAAACATCGCTCGGCACCCTCAGAACCCTGCGATAGGTAGGTTTTGAAATTGGAAGTGTGGGTCGTCCAACATTGTTCCTCTTTTTCAAGATTGTTTTAGCGATTCTGGGTCCCTTGCTATTCCATATGAATTTCAGGATCAGCTTGACCGTTTCTGTAAAAAGGCCATTGCAATTTTGACAGGGATTGCATTGAATATGTAGACTTCGGAAACTTTTTCTTTTTCTTTTTTTTTTTTTAAAGATGACCGGTAAGAGGATCTTAACCCCTGACTCGGTGTCATCAGCACCATGTTCTTCCAAGTGAGCTAACCGGCCATCCCTATATAGGGATCCGAACTCGTGGCCTTCGTGTTATCAGCACCATAGTCTCCCGAGTGAGCCACAGGCCGGCCCTAGATTTGGGAAACCTTTTTAGCAATATTAAATCTTCCAATCCAGAATCACGGGATGTCTTTCCATTTATTCAGATGTTTAATTTCTTTCAGCAATGTTTTTTAGTTTTCAATAGACAAGTCTTGCATTTCTTCAATTTATTCCTAAATATTTTATTCTTTTTTATTACTAATGGAATTGTTTTAATTTCTTTTCTGGATTATTCATTGCTATATAGAAATACAGTCATGCATCACTTAATGATAAGGTTACATTCTAAGAAATGCGTCATTACGTGATTTCGTCATTGTACAAACCCCATAAACTGTACTTACATAAACCTAAGTGGTATAGCTCACTACACACCTAGGTTACATGTTATATTCTATTGCTGACCACCATCATATATGCAGCCCATTGTTGACCGAAACACTGTTTTGCAATGCATAACTGTACAACTGATTTTGTATTTTGATCTTTTGGAATCTTGCTGAACTACCTCATTTATTAGCTCTAACAGTTTTTTGTGTGTGTATTCTTTAGCGGTTTCTATACATACGATCAGGTCATATGCAGAGACTATTTTACTTCTTCCTCTCCAATGAAGTATGCCTTTTATTTCTTTTTCTTGCCTAATGGCCCTGGCTAGAACCTCCAGTACAATGTTGAACAGGAATGGGGAGAGCAGTCGTCTTTGTTTTATTCCTAATCTTAGGGAGAAAGTTTCAGTCCTTCACAATTAAGTATCATATTAGCTGTGGATTTTCCACAGATGCCCTTTACCAGATTGAGGGAATTCCTTTCTATTTCTAATTTGCTGAGTGTTTTTATCATGAAAACATGTTGAATTTTGTCAAATGATTTTTCTGCATCTATTGAAATGATCATGTAGTTTCTTCTTTATTCTATTCATATGGTGTATTTCATTGATTTCATTTGTTGAACCAATCTTGAATTCCCGGGATAAATCCCACCTGGCCACAGTGTATAATCCTTTTTTATATGATGATGGATTACATTTGCTAGTATTATGTTGAGGATTTGGCATCTATATTCATAAGAAATATTGGTCTGGGGGGATGGCCCGTGGCTCACTTGGGAGAGTGCGGTGCTGATAACACCAAGACCATGGGTTCGGATCCCTATATAGGGATGACCGGTTAGCTCACTGGGTGAGTGTGGTGCTGACAACACCAAGTCAAGGG
>NW_007755998.1:2695-4331 GCF_000696425.1 Galeopterus variegatus | reverse complement strand
TGTTTCACCAGTGAAGCCATGTGTCCCTGGGGTTTTCTTTGTAGTAACTTTTTGATTACTAAATTAACCTCTTTACTTGTTATAGGTGCATTCAGATTTTCTGTTTCTTCTTGAGTCAGATTTGGTAGTTTGTTTCTAGAAATTTGTCTACTTCATCTAGGTTATCTATTTTGTTATTGTTCATAGCATTCTTCCATAATCCTTTTCATTTCTGTAATGTCAGCAGTCATGCCACCTTTTTTATTTTTCATTTTTGTAATTTGAGCCTCCCCTCTCTCTCTCTTTCCCTCTTTCTGTTAGTCTAGGTAAAGTTTTGCCAATTTTGTCAATTCTTTTCAAAGAATTAATTTGTGGTTTCACTGCCCCCAGCCCTTTGGAAACCACCATTCTATTTTCTTTTTATAAGAGTTTGACTACTTTAGATACTTCATCAATGTGGAATCATACTTTCTGTAACTGGCTTATTTCACTGAGCATAGTCTCCTCAAGTTCATCAATGTTGTAGCATGTAACTTTATTTCCATTTTTAAGGCTGAATAATACTCCACTGTATGTGTATACCACATTTTCTTTATCCATTCCTCCAACAGTAGACATTTGGGTTGCTTCCACCACGTGGCTATTGTAAATAGTGCTGCAGTGAACATGAATGCAAGATCCCTTTTTAAAAACAGACTTCTTGAGATATAGTCCACATACCATACAATTCACCCATTTAACATGTACAATTCAATGGTTTCTAGTATATTCACAGACATGAGTAATCATCACCCCAGTCAATTTTAGAACATTTTCATCACCTCAAAAAGAAACTTTGAGCCCTTTGGATGTCACCTCCCATCCCTGGTCCTCCCAACCAGCCTTAAGCAACCACTAATCCACTGCCTCTATAGAGTTCCCTCTTCTGGACTTTCATCTGAACAAAACCATATCATATGTGGTCTTTTGTGTCTGGCTTCTTTCACTTAGCATATTGTTTTCAAAGTTCATCCACATTGTAGCACGTATCAGTCCTTCACTCCTTTCTATCCCTGAATAATATTCCATTGTGCAGATACAGCACATTTTTAAAATCATTCATCTGTTGGACATTTGGGTTGTTTCCACCTTTTGGCTCTTACAAATAATGCGGTTAAAAATGTTCATGTACAATTGTTTGTGTGGACATATGTTTTCATTTCTCTAAGAGTGGAATTCTGGGTCATAATGATAACTCTGTTAAATCTTTTGAGGAATTACCATTTTCCACAGCAGCCACACTATTTTACATTCCCAACAGCAGTGTAGGAGGGTTCCAATTTCTCCACATCTTTGCCAACAATTATTATCTAAAATTTTAATTCTACCTATCCTTTTGTGTGTGAAATACTTTCTCATTGTGGTTTTGATTTGCGTTTCCTCGATGGCTACTGGTGTTGAGCATCTCTTCACGTGCTTATAGGCCATTTGCATATTCTCTTTGGAGAAATGTCTATTCAGGTTCTTTGACCATTTTTTTAATTGGGGTATTTGTCTTTTATTATTGAGTTGTGAGAGTTCTTTATGTATGTTGGATGCAAGTCCTTTAGCAGACATGTGAATTGCAGTTATTTTCTCCCATTTTGTGGGTTGTCTTTTCCTCTTCTTTTTTAATATA
>NW_007755998.1:0-1310 GCF_000696425.1 Galeopterus variegatus | reverse complement strand
GGTTCAATAGCAGATTTGACCAGGCAGAAAAAGAATCAGCAAACTTGAAAGTAAGTCTGTTGAAATTAACCTATCTGAGGAACAGAAAGAAATAAGAATGAGGAGCAATAAACAAAGCCTCAGATTTGTGCTTGATTCAAAGTATAGAGAGATATTTTTGAGGCAACTGGCAAAAATTGAACACACACTGGTTATTAGATTGTTTTGAAATTTTGTTTTGTTGAACAGGAAAATTGTATAAGGTCATATATATTTTTAAAGACCCTATCCATTAGAGATACACAGTGGTATTTAGGGTTTTCTGAGATTTGTTTTCAAATACTCTGGCTCATACACCAGAAAAGTATGTGTGGGAAGAAGGAAGAAATAACGGCACAAGCTGATGGTGGTTGTTGCTGGAGGACGGGTACATGGAGGGTCACTGCACCATTTTATTTTCATGTTTGAAAACTTCCATACTCAAAAGTGCTTAAAAAGGGAAAGGGGGTTGGGGCCGGCCTGTGGCTCACTCGGGAGAGTGCGGTGCTGATAACACCAAGGCCACGGGTTTGGATCCCATATAGGGATGGCCGGTTGCTCACTGGGGGAGCGTGGTGCTCACAACACCAAGTCAAGGGTTAAGATCCCCTTACCGGTCATCTTTAAAAAAAAATAAATAAATAAAATAAAAAGGGAAAGGGTAGACTTGGGGCCAAACAAGGCTGCATTGAACCAGAAAAAAATAACTGAGTTCCTAACTGGCCTTGCATAAAAGGGAGTCCAGCAATGTCCTGGAAGATAAAGTGTGTGCTGAGAAAATGAAGGGCGAAGAGATGGAATCAATCGGGCACCCCGAGACAAAAGGATAAGTTGTNGGGGATCTTAACCCTTGGCTTGGTGTTGTCAGTACCACGCTCACCCATTGAGTCAACATGCTGTCCCTATATGGGATCCGAACCCATGGCCTTGGTGTTATCAGCACCACACTCTCCCAATTGAGCCATGGGCCCGCCCTATAGTTCTACAGATTTATTTTTCTACAGAGTAAGGAATTTGTGTAAAGAGCAAAGGCTTTGGGGTGATACTACTGGAGTCAAATCTTGTTGGTACCAGTTTTTGCCTTGGGGTGAAGTTACTTAGACTCTCAAAGTTTCAGTTTCCTCACTTGTAAAGCAGGAAAAGAGTATCTACTTTGCTGAGAAAATGTATCTAGAATGCCCAGCACACAGGAGGTTCTCAATACACAGTAGACACTAGTATCAATAGTAGTAGTATTCCTTGGCTAAAACAACTCCTTAAACTCTGAAGGGAAGCCCTAGTCCTCTGCAGGA
>NW_007755997.1:6449-7281 GCF_000696425.1 Galeopterus variegatus | reverse complement strand
CCCATATAGGTACAATTATTACATGTCAATTAAAAATAAAATTTAAAAAGTAAAAAAAAGCAATGAAAGAATCAGTGGAGATAAAACTGAGCCTATGCTGTGAAATTTGTTCGAAAAACCTATATTGAGTGCCTACTACACGTCAGGTATTATTTCAAGTTTGGGGGATACAGCAGTGTACAAAGGAGAAAAATTTACTACCCTCAAGGGGCTTGCATTACTGGAGATGGAGGAAAATAAACAAATAGTTAAAATATATAAACTATGAAATTTACTGCACAGTTAACGTGAATAGAATTACAGGCACATATATATTAAAATATGTATACATATATAAAACAGATAATATACAGTTATAACCGCAGTATGGTTCTTTACTAGGATTTGTACAAAAACCCTTAGCTGTAAATGGCTAGAAAATGTCTTGATTTTGTTCCATTGTTGCTTTCTTCTTTGTTATTTGCTAATCCTTTTCTGGGTTTCNCAACTCGCAAAAAAAAAGAATGAAATCATGTCATTTGTAGCAACATGGATGAGCCTGGAAGACATTATGTTAAGTAAAATAAGTCAGGCACAGAATATAAATACCACAAGTTCTCACTCAGGTGTGGGAGCTAAAAAAGTGAGCTCACAGAAGTAGAGAGTAGAACTGTGTTTACTAGAGGCTGTCAGGGGGAAGGGAGAGGTGAGGGGGGATAGGGAGAGATCGGTTAACAGATACAGAATTACATCTAGATAAGAATAAATTCTGGTATTCGATAGTAGTTTTAGGTATCTATAATTAATAATTTATTGTATATTTTCAAATACCTAGAAGAGAGGAGTTCAAATG
>NW_007755997.1:2281-5259 GCF_000696425.1 Galeopterus variegatus | reverse complement strand
ACAAATAGTTAAAATATATAAACTATGAAATTTACTGCACAGTTAACGTGAATAGAATTACAGGCACATATATATTAAAATATGTATACATATATAAAACAGATAATATACAGTTATAACCGCAGTATGGTTCTTTACTAGGATTTGTACAAAAACCCTTAGCTGTAAATGGCTAGAAAATATCTTGATTTTGTTCCATTGTTGCTTTCTTCTTTGTTATTTGCTAATCCTTTTCTGGGTTTCATTCAGTCTATTTTAGTCTGCTTTGTATAGATCATTTTCTTGTATTGGAACCATATGAAAAATCATGTCTTTTTGCCTTCAGTAGTTGAGAATTTAAAGTACAGACTTGGATCAGTGGTTTTTCTTTAGCTTTAAATATTACTGTTCCTATTAGTTGCTTCAGATCTTGCAGATGCTGAAATTTAAAATGGCTCACTTTCCCCAGTGTCCTCTCTGCAAAATATGCTTACCTTCTGCAGCATGCCTTGCACTATGTCAGTGGGAAGGGTTTTATAAATCTCCCTGGATTTTGTAAATAGAGTATACTACCAGCCTCAAGGTTAACTGAAAGTTTCTTCTTGCAACTCTGAAGATATTTACTCTGTGGTTGCTTCCTATGTTGCACTTATAACATAACATATGCACTCACATATGTGCATACTTACACACTCACCCTCTCTCACACATATAAACCCACACACTCTGTCACCTTCACAGACTTATTCCTCACATCTAGCTGAAGTAGCAAGAGTTAAAAATTTTCCACTCAGAGACTTGCTGGGATTTTTTGTAAAACTAATTCAAGCCTACTTTCATATCACCGGAAAAAAATATGTGGTTAAAGTGAAAAGGACCCTTTAAATAAAATAATTGAATTTGATTAAAACCTACATTATCAGTTCCTTCTTATAGCTCTATTTTCTTTTTTTCTCAGTCACTTTAGTAGTTTTCTTTGTGTAATTTTATCTATTCTACTTTGAATCCTTGTGCTATAAGAAAGCAAAGACATTTATAACTAGTTTTGTAACATTGTCTTAACCAAATATAAAATGATTTCTATCTGAGCGTTCTTTTTTAACAGCTAGTTCAGTTGCTATATATATTTGAAATTAATAATGCTATTCATTCAACTGACTTTTTGAGTGCCTATTATATGTAAAAGTGCTAGTCAGCATGGGAGACAAATAGGACAATTCAGGTCCTCAAAGGACTTAAAATCTAAAGTAGAAAAAGACAAAATTTGGTGAGGATGTGAAGTTGATACCTTGTGTACCACTGGTGGGAATGTAAAATGGCACAGCTGCTGTGGAAAACAATGGCAGCTCCTCAGAAATTAAGCATAGAGTTACCATATTGCCCAGCAATTCCACTTCTGGGCATGTTGCCAAAAGAATTGAAAGCAGGAACTTGAACAGGTATTTGTACACCAATTAGTGTAGCCAAATGTAGTATAGACAATTGATCCTTCTGGATAGAGAAGTTCTGTGAGAACACGTTCAATAATCTTTTATCTCCTACTACATGCTGAGGAAAAGCAAAAAGTCAGTCAATTGTGTCCTAAGATTTTGGATTACCCAGAGGACCAATATAGAATGAAATCATTCCCATTTTTGTAACTTGAAGCCCAGCTTGTGTCACCTCATTCTGTTTTTTGTAACATTCAAGGGATATTCAGCAAGAACATTTTTCATCTAGATTTAGAACTACGTTTTGCCCTGGCCTGTAGACGACCAAACAAGATATATGAAAGGAAGCACTATGAGGTAATAAAATCAAACCACAATGCTTACAATCTTTGCATTGTAAAATATCTAAGCCAACCACTCTTCCAGAGCATGATCTCTGCCTTGTGGAATAATAGGAAATTCAGTAACTGCAGAAGAAGTCTATTTTCAGCTTTACACAACCTGAGACTCTTATCCACTTTTCCTTGTATTACCAAAGCTGTCTCCCTGCAGTATACTGGTACTTACAGGCAATGGCTTGTAGTCAGAAGACTTGGGTTTGTGACTTACCTCATGCTGGCATGTGAAGCAGTTAGCTCAAGGAAAGTAACTAAAGCCTCTTGAACTCGCTGTCTTTAAATGTGAAATAGGAAAACAAACAAACAAACAAATACATCACAGACTTGGAATGGTAAATAAAATAGTGCATGTAAAAACATTGTCACCTGGGATTGTGTTTTGTAACCCTTAAAAAAGAAAGTAATAGTTGAGGCCAAAGGATAATATATGGAAAGTAATTTACACTTCATATTCTAGTGATTTCCTATGTTTAGTTATTAAATTTTATATATTTTTAAGGCACATCTCTTTGCCAGACTTGGTATTAGACACCCCAGAAGATGCCTAGACTATAGCCTGGCCAGTAGGTACATAAAAAACATTTGTTGAATGATTTCAATGAGCATGTATAATCCGTCATCCACAGTCACCCAGATTCTGGAGTGAATTATATTTAAATCAACACTCAGTGACACAGCAATAAACAAGAGACTGACCAATTCAACTCTGTTTTGGATCTTTCCCAATCCCTTTATTTTTCTTACCTTTATGATTAAGGGTTGTCTTAGTTCAGGCTGCTATAACAAAATACCATAGACTGTCTGGCTTAAACAACAAACATTTATTTCTCATGGTTCTGGAGGCTAGGAAGTCCAAGATCAAGGTGCTGGCAGGTCTGGTGTCTGGTGAGGGCATTCTTCCTGGTTTGTAGACTTTGGTTTTCTCTTTGTATTCTCACATAGCAGAAACTGGAAAGAGCATACTCTCATAACTCTTCTTCTAAGGGCACTAATCCCCATTCATGGGATTCCATCCTCATGAGGGTTCCATCCTTATAAGCTAATTACCTCCCAAAGGTCCATCTTTTAATACTATCACACTGGGGTTTAGGATTTCAACATATGCATTTGGGGGGAACACAAATATTCAATCCATAACAAAGGACTACCTGCTAAATATTTTTTATCTCAG
>NW_007755997.1:0-1670 GCF_000696425.1 Galeopterus variegatus | reverse complement strand
TGAGAAGATAGTCTTCAGGATAGACTGAATACCAGCATTAAGATGTATTATTTGTCATGACGTATGCTGGCTTTGCCTAGAAGACAACTAAGACCTCAAAATAGTCTTTCAGGGGGTGATGGGATAAAGTAGGAATGTGTCAGGCCTCAGTGTGAGGCCAGTGTCCACAGAAGGTCACAGGAATCCAAACTCATATCCAAGAGGGCTTAGAGGATTGAGGTCTTTTCTAGGCTGGTATTGTTATTCAGGTCATTGGTTTTAAGGTGAGGGCATAGCAGTGCAGTAGTCTCTGATCTGTGAGAATACTATTCATCAGTTAGGTAAAAATAACTTGATGGGGGTGGAAAATGAGGGAGGGGAAGACCACTGCCAGCTGCTGAGGATCCAAACACAAGGGGTTAGCCCTATATAGGCAAGTTGTCACGACAGTGAATTATAATGTCACTCAGGAACCAGATAAGATGCCTAGTTGCAGACTTTTAGATACTATTGGGTTTGGAGGAAAGGCTACAGCTAATTGAAATGTTCAAGCATTTCTTTTCTATCTAATGGCCTTAAAGAACTTGCTGGCAGTTCATTTTACTAGATGCTGAAGTATCTTACCAAGGGTCACCCCACTCCAAAGACTTTATAAATAGGATAGGTCATCCATTTGTTTTAAGTGCTACGGAAGCACTCCTTGAGGGAAAAGAATAAATAAAATAACTTCAGTTCTTTCAACTCTTTATTCTCAATTCTGTCTTGAACTTCTAGAATAAGGTTGAAAATTAAAAGGAAAACAAATTATACAAATTATAGTCTTTACCAGAGTTTGAGAGCCACAGATATAGCCTTCTCTGTGTGTCAGATTTCAGCAGAACCATTAAGATATGTAGTAAAATTACAATTTTAGGGAATTTTAAGAAACTTTACCTAAAATTCAGTGCCAAATTTAAATTATAAATAAATTGTTCCTTCTGATAGCATTTTTAGTTATTTTAACAAATTTAATCCTTTATTCTTTTATTTTTATTTTTTTGTCCTTTTTGAGACTGGCCGCACTGCGCTCAGCCAGTGAGCGTTGTGAGCACACAGGTCATCCCTATATAGGATACAAACCCGCGGCGGGAGCGCTGATGCGCTCCCAGTGCCGCACTCTCCCGAGTGCGCCATGGGCTCAGCCTGAAATTTAATCCTTTAATTACAAGATAATAGAGTGGATCCTATCCTCCTAGATATATGTCTATGTGCATGTGTATGCATATCTATATATATGTGTGTATACATAAATAAATACATAAATATTTATGCCAAGCTTTGAACTTTAAATTTTATAATAATTAAACTATTGGCCTTTCTTACTAAAGTCTCAAACTCTCACTGAATCAGACCTTTTTTTTTTCTGACTGGTAAGGGGATCGCAACCCTGAGCACCATGTTGTCCGCACCCACGCTGAGTGCACCGGCCATCCCTATATAGGATCCGAACCCGTGGCCTCGGCGCTACTAGCTCCGCACTCTCCCAAGTGAGCCACAGGGCCAGCCCCAGATCCTTTTTAAAGAACAGATATAATACATTAAATTTTGTGTCTCTGTTTCCAGTATGACTCAAGCTAGATACAGGCTGAATTTTATTTTAAAAGCAATAACTTTTTGTTAATAGTCTTCAAACCAAAAACAAGAATGAAAAT
>NW_007755996.1:2506-7282 GCF_000696425.1 Galeopterus variegatus | reverse complement strand
TAGTTGTGTGATACTAAAATAATGTTTGAAAAGCTAAGGAATAAACTTTTGAGAATCATAATGCATGTATTTACTACCTGCAAACTGAAAAGTATGTAAATTTGTCTTTATCCTAGTCGCTGGAAATTATCAAAACTCTCAGTTCTAATGCATTATTAACATAATCCTCATACACACACAGATGGTACATACTGAGCTGCTCTCATCAGAAACATGCAGTATTATGGGTTCCATATGAAGTAGTGGATTTGGATTTAGGTTGATCCAGGAAATGTTTTTTTTTTTGGGGGGGTGGGCAGCAAGAAAGTTTATTTCAGTTTATAAATAGTGATACGTATTTCTTGATCAGTTGCCTGAGGTTGAGTGCAGTTATTGTACTGCCATCAATTTCTCCTTTCAGATCTGTCAGTATTTGCTCTATATACTTAGGAGCTTTGATGTTGGATGCATACATATTTAGAGCTGTTACATCTTTCTGTTGAATTGACCCTTTTATCATTATATAATGAACTTTTTGTCTCTAGAGACAGGATGCCAGGCATTGAGGATGTTACTGAGATAAAGAAGATAAAATGACTCCAAGGACAGTTTCTCGAGACCTAGAGGTCAGATAACTCAGGAAATGCAAAATGGATACTTGTGCCATGGTCGATTCAGTGCAAATGTCTTAAGGCTCATGGTTTAGTGGGCAAGAGGGAGTGATTCTAATATCAGTACTTTTGCTTCCTGAGCAGTTCTTATCTGGATCCCGCTGTGTAACTGCCACTGTGAAGTAAAGCAGGCAGAGCAGGGACAGAACTGGTAAACTTTGAACCCCGAGTCCCTGTCAAAGCTCCCAACTCAAAGGATAACAGGGAAAAGAGAAAGGAGAACATCAGGAGAGACCTTCTAGCATGGTAGTATTGGTGTAGCCTGGATGGCCCCCTTCTGTCTGAATTCATCGTTCTCCTGAGCAAGGACTACTACAGCATTTGAGTCCCTATGAGAAGTTTCTCTTGGCTTCTTCTTTGTTCTCTCCCTTTACAAACATAACAACCATGTGCCATACATTATTGAGTATAATACATACATTGTATTACATATAATGCTTAAATACATGATAGATATGGGAAACAAAATTGGAGAGGCTAAAATGACTTGCTTAAGGCATGAAGGTACTGAGGGGTGAAAGAGACTGGAAATCATGTTTGTTCTACTCTAAAGCCTGAGCCCTCTCTACTTGGCCATGATTCTGCTATAGGCAGGGAACCATGGGTTGAGTTAAAAAAAAAAAAAAAAAAAAAGATCCAGATTTTATTTTGTAATTAAGAAAGAGTTACGAATGGAAGTTTTGATTTTTAAAAATACTGGTATATTTTGAAAATTTGTTTTGGATTTTAATAGAATATTTCTTATTTTGCTATTAAACTGTTGGAACAACACATCTATCAGTTGTTTTTTTTCCCCAAAGCAACACTCATTTTTATTATATGGTTTCCAAATAATAACTTCATTCTATATGAGATTATAAAGATATCTGAATTTTCATTGCATTGGGTCAGCTCAAGAAAGTTGATTTAAACATAGATAGTTTATGATATACCAAAAAATTCATATTCCTGTTTCATTTTACTTGTTCAGTAATCCTAGATAGAAAAATCAGTGTGCATTTCTGTTTGAAGCTACACATGGAAAAATGTGACAGAAAACAATAGAAGAAACTTTAGGGAAGTTAATTATCCTTGTTTCATTTATATCTAAGGATCTCAACTTAAAAATAGGCTACAGAGCTATGGTGATTTACTTATTTAGTTCTTATTTTGTAGGTAGAATGGGAATAACAAACATAATCAGAATTTAATGAAACTCTAGGCCGGCCCGTGGCTCACTCGGTAGAGTGCGGTGCTGATAACACCAAGGCCACGGGTTCGGATCCTATATAGGGATGGCCGGTTTGCTCACTGGCTGAGCGTGGTGCTGACAACACCAAGCCAAGGGTTGAGATCCCCTTACCAGTCATCTTTTTAAAAAAAAAAAAAAAAAAGAATTTAATGAAACTCTGCATCATCTACCTTATCAATGGAATGTCTGCCAGATTTTAAAAGATTGTAAATTTTACTCATGAACTAATATTGAATGCTAGTTACTGTATCTAACTATGAAATACAAAAAATATGTAAGTTATTGAATTACAAATGAATTAATAATTTCAGGTTTCTCATTGTTACTATAAAAGGAAACAGCTACCATTGCCCTAAATCAACTGAGTTCATGTATCACATCCCCTTTCTCCCACCATTTGCTGAATTTAAGTTCTGCCTTCATCTTAGATTAGACTCTTTCAACATATTTCTTCCTGTGACAATCTGAAAGCTTATTTCAATTGCAAATATTATTTTTATCAGTTATGATATCTAAAAGGAAAAAAGTGAAAAGTACTAATTTCTTAATTGAGAACTTAATTAGAACAGAGTTCCATTACAATATGTTTTATTTTACAATTTTAGATAGATTACAAATCAAATAATGGTTCCTTCACGACAACAACTGAACATACTGTTTATCATTTATTAGCGATTTTCTTTTTCTCATGATATAGCCTTACCAGGGGGATATACAGAAGTTGCATTTGGGCACCAGAATGACTTAAAGAATTTGTAAACATTTCCAAGGAGAATGCATTTAGTAAGCTATGGAAACTTTGGTAAAAGATGTCTACAGGAAATTATAACTGTGTTATGGATATTCTGATACAAATTGTTTTACATGGTTTGCTTCCCAGGCAACAACATTTGGCAATCTAGAAGAGGCCATATTGCCTCCCAGTACACTGTACTGTCTTTGTCATTTCTTTCTTTAGAACACATTTTCATTTTACATAATGTTATGAAAATTCATTTAATCTAAAGTGTATACTATAATAAATTTCCTTATAAGGAAACATAATCTAAGAATGTACTCAAAGTTGATATTTATTTTTTCAATTAAAATTGGTAATATATTTAATTAACTAATATAAAAAAGTAAATAAAGTTTATTAAGCCGTGTCATTATATTTCCAAGATTTTCTAAAAACAAAAGATATTAACAACAATTCAACATGTGTAGTGTATTCTCTTCAAGGCTAATGATGAGTGAAATGCCTAAAGGTGTGCAGAGAAATGAGGAGAAAGATAAACAATGTACATTATTCTTGAATTATTCATTCGTCATTAGCCAAGAGCTTGCAGTAGTGGACAGATTATTTAGTGAGATAATATCACAGAGCTTTACTTCCTATTCATTTCTGGTCATTATAATTAATTAAGTGTTCGCCGGATGCCCTCCAAGTGCTTGGCATTAGTCTAGGCACTAAAGCCCTTCTTTCCATATGACATTGCCTGCTTTCATTGAGCGAGTGTTTTTTGAGAACCTTTCTTATGACCTACATGTTCGCCAATATAAAAATAAATAAATAAGATATAGTTCTTTCCTTTAAACGTTTACAGTCTTCTTGGAAATATACTCATAAACCGTGAATTCAACGAAGTGTGATAAATGCTCTCATAGAGGAATGTACAAAATGCTATGTAACGAACAGTAAGGAATAATTAACTGTCCCTAAAGAGTCAGGAGACACTTTACAGTGAGACAGGCATTTGGATTGCAATTTAAAGATTGATAATATATCACAAAAGAGAGAACAAATAAAACATTGCTTCTTACTTTTTCATATTCTCACTGCCTTGGGTTGAATATCACCCTAAAACTTAATCCCCACTGTAACTGTTGAGCATGGGAAATCCTACTATGGTAATTGAAAGGTGGGGCCTTGAAGAAGTGATTAGATTGTAGGACCATGCCATAATGAATGGATTAAAAATGGTGGTCATGGGCATGATTCTAAGGGCTTTAAAAGGAGAGTGAATGAAGAGGTTAGTCTCTCTTTCTGCAATGCCATTTTTGCAACGTGATACCCTGCCATCACTGAAGTCACCAACATAAAAAGCCTTCACCAGATGTGTTCCCTGGACTTTGGACTTCCTAGCCTCCAAAACTGTAAGCTATAAATTTGTTTTTTTTTTATTTTTTTATTTTTATAAAATACCAAGTTCTGAATACTTTGTTATAAGCAACAGAAATGGACTAATCTACTCACTTACCTCTGTCTCCCATCTTAGACTTTTTGGTCCTAGATCTCAGTCATTGTTCTATAAACAACCTAAGTTTCCTTGCACTGTCTTCTTCAATGGGGCTTACCTGGTAAAATCCAGGTGCCTGGCCATTTCCTTACATTCCTGCAGTGTATCTGACTTTCTGAAGAAGACTGCTCATCTTGGCTGATTGGACTTCTTTCAAATGCATTATGCTAAATCTCAAGTGGGAAGCCAACACTGCCAGGTGATTCTATGATGCCACCCTGGTATATTCACTTTCTCACTCTCTGAGAGGACTATTCTTTCATGTTTTCTCTTGTCTCCTCAATCTTTGACAATTTTCTACTCAGTCTAAGGTGGTGACTTTTCCTCATGCTTCATACAAAATCAAAGCAATTATTTGAGAACATTCCTATCTTTCCACTGCCAGACCACTGATGTTTCCATGTTTGAAGAATTACTGCTACTATGGCTACCTCCTCCACTGTGCTCTACATTCAATTCCCTAATTTCTTCAAACATTTGTTCTTGTAATTATTTCCCTTCTCTCCTGCATCATTAATTCTCCTCTTTAAAATGCGTCATTTTCATCAGCTTGCAAGTATGCTTTGCTGTAATCCATCATTAAAAAGTCCTTTCCATGACACTGTCCCTACTCAGT
>NW_007755996.1:0-2465 GCF_000696425.1 Galeopterus variegatus | reverse complement strand
GCAATTATTTGAGAACATTCCTATCTTTCCACTGCCAGACCACTGATGTTTCCATGTTTGAAGAATTACTGCTACTATGGCTACCTCCTCCACTGTGCTCTACATTCAATTCCCTAATTTCTTCAAACATTTGTTCTTGTAATTATTTCCCTTCTCTCCTGCATCATTAATTCTCCTCTTTAAAATGCGTCATTTTCATCAGCTTGCAAGTATGCTTTGCTGTAATCCATCATTAAAAAGTCCTTTCCATGACACTGTCCCTACTCAGTACTGCTGCCTTTTCACTGCTCCATTTTCCAACTAAACTTGAAGGAATTGTCTGTACTTGTCTCCTTCTGATACTCTTTACTCTCTCTTCAGCTGCTCTAATGAGGCTGCACATAACGCACTACTGAAAGAGCTCTTAACATGCTTCTGTCAATGACCTATATCTTGCTGATGCCAATGCTCGGTTTTCTTTTCCCATCTTACTTGACCTCTCAGTAACATTAAGTACAATTGACTCCTCACGTTTTTTTCTGGACTTCTGTGGAACTACCTGCACTTGGTTTTCTTCTTACCTCGCTGGTTGCTCACTCTCAGGCTGTTTTGTAGGCTCCTCTTTCATGCTCAAACTATAAATATTAAAGTGTTCCAGGCTCAATTCTGGATCTTCATTTCTTCCCTATTTGTAATCTCTCCCTTAATAACTTCAATGAGTGTCATGATTTTAAATATCATCTATACACTGAGGACTCTTAAATTTATAATGCTGTCTCCCTGCATGGATCATTTATGTATTCAACTACCTACGCTTGATTGTCTAATAGGCACTTAAAACGTTCCATTGTCAATATCAAATTCCTGATTCCCCTCATTTGCTCCTCTTCAAATTTTCTCTACATCAGCAAATTGTACCACCATCCATCCAGTTAGTCAAACCCACATATTAGGAATGCTCCTTGATATCTATTCTTTTCTTTCACCATGCACTCTGCCCACCAGCAAGGTTCTATCTCCAAAATGGTTCTCAAATCTTCCCACCCACTAGCTCCATACAACCCCAGACAAAGCCACCGTCATTTCTCATCTTCACTATTGCAACCATTTCCTAATTGGTGCCCCTCTTTCATTTTTTCCCGCCTAAAACCTTGTCTCTACAGAGAGGCCAGATTGAGCAAATCACACTTCTCCCTTGCTCAAAGCCTCAGTGGCTTCCTATGACAATAGGTACATAATACCAATTTCCAAACATGGCTCACAAGGCACTTCATAATTTCACCCCACCTGCCTCTCCTGCCTCATCTCACACTCTTTCATTTCGTGCTCACCTTGTTTCAACCATTGTGGCCTTTTTGCTCCTTAGACACATCAAGCTTACTTCCATCAGGAATCTTTCACACTTGTTGTTGTTGTTGCTCTTTCTCTAGAAATTCATCATTCTCATCACTCAAGTTTAAATGCAAACTCCACCTCTTCACAATGGTTTTCCCTTATCAGCCTAGCACCCAAAATACAAAACCAAATCCCCCCAAATCAACCAACCTCCCCCAAATTCATCAAAAACCCAGACTCTCTCTATAACATCACCCTGTTTTCTTTATAGGAGTTACCTAAGTTATTCTCTTATTTGTTTATGTTTTATTGTCTGTCTCCCACCACCACACTTGGAAGTCATTGAAAAATAGAGAATCTGTCTCTACTGTTCACTGCTTATCCTCTAGCACCTAGAATAGTGTCAGGCACATATTAGGTACATGATCAATTAACTGACTTGTTCATTATATTAAGTGAGAACTTATCAGTATGTGCACAGAGGTAAAAACCTGTAAGTCATATTTAGGGAATTAAGTGGAAAGTGGTGGGAGGAAAGGTAGAAGACAGATTGTGAAGCATCTTGAATACCACATTTAGAGGTTTATATGTTATTTATGATATGAGCAATGGGAAGCCAAAGATTTTTCATTATGCATTCATATTTCCTTTAGGTATTAGATCTTCCTTTTATAAAACTAAAGCATATAAACATATTTTAAAATGTATATCCATTTAGATGAATGTAATTATTTAAGAGATGCCCATTAAGATTCTATTTAGTATAATAAATGCTGTTTCTTTTTCTTTGAAAATTGCATGAAACATTTAAGGAAAATAAAGTTTTTGCCTTTAGAAATATGTTTAATTCAGAAATGTTTCACTATAGTCAGAAAAGTCAATAAATAGCTTTAATAACTTTTTAATGTAATTAAAAACCAAAATAATTAGTCTAAAGTACCACTGCACATTTCCTAAATATAGAATGTTATTCTTACTTTTTAACCAATTCATTTAGCATAATATATTGTATTCTATCTTTTTAGAATGAAAATAAATCTAAACAATTAATGCTTGATAACAGTCCTAGCATTTTAATCTGATTAATTTTATTTTTAATATTGTTCATAAGATTATACAGTATTTATTTTATAACTAGAAAAAATTGCTAT
>NW_007755995.1:0-7282 GCF_000696425.1 Galeopterus variegatus | reverse complement strand
CTGAATGACTTCCATGAACAGAAATCTCCCTGACCCTCAGATGGCAGTGTGCAGGGGAAATAAGCTTTTTCTTTTTAAGCCACTGAGATTGAGTGGCGGGGTGTCTTTTTGTTACAGCAGCATAATCTAACTTGTCTTAGTCAATAGAATTATATTCACAAACTGAAGATACTAAGTCCCAGTGGACATGGAACAATGGTATACTTATAAAGGAATTAGTGCCTAAATGTGACCTTTGTCAGTTGTTTTCATACCATTCCTGAGGGGAAAAATGACTGAAGAATTCTTCACTTCTCCACTTATTTATTGTAGAAAACAGTCCTGTGCGTGTGGGTATGTCAGATGTTAACTTCATATGGTCAGTAAAAAAAATCACACCGTGGCTCAAGTGCCTCATGCACTTGACTAGATAACCAGTATAGACAGGTATAGTGACCCTAACCATGTGTAGACTGTTCAATGTTAATGATTCCCTAGGCCAGATGGAATATTTAAGGACCTTAAACAGGATATCAATTCTTTTTTTTTTTTTTTTTTTTTTTGTCTTTTTTGTGACCGGCAAGGGGATCGCATCCCTTGGCTTGGTGTCGCCCGCACCGTGCTCAGCCAGTGAGCGCACCAGCCATCCCTATATAGGATCTGAACCCGCGGCGCTCCCACCGCTGCGCTCCCAGTGCTGCACTCTCCCGAGTGCGCCACTGGATCGGCCCAACAGGATATCAATTCTGCATTGGTTTCAATGCCCGTGGATGTCTGTGGGGCTGCTTATGTTTGATTACTATTAGGCAATATAATTTTGTAAGCCTGTGGGAAAAAAAAGAGAGAACTTCACTCTGAGTAGTACTGAGAGACCGGATGTCTGTGGGGCTGCTTATGTTTGATTACTATTAGGCAATATAATTTTGTAAGCCTGTGGAAAAAAAAAGAGAGAACTTCACTCTGAGTAGTACTGAGAGACCATAGAGAGAGATGTTTAAACTTTGGGATCCTTAGTTTTTCATTTTTCACGACTACCCTTTATGTTAAATACTGTTATCTTTCTCATTGCTGGCTTACCGGAGATCACACCATTGCTAAAGACACAGCTGCCACCGGACTCGGAAAGCCTGAAGCCAGACTAGTAGTGCGCATGACCCCAGGCCCTCCTGCTTCTGGTCTGAGAGTGAACAGAGTGCCAGGAGCCCTCATAACAATAGTTTTGTCGTTTGTTTGGGAACACAGAAATCTGAGACCTGAGCCAGGCAAAGAACGTGGGGAATAGCACTTTGAGCACACAAATAGCGTGTGAAAGGCCTGAACCTTGAAAGTATGTGTCATGTTAGAGAGCTGAAAAAAGGCCAGCTAGCTGGAACCTCATGAGCAAGGGGGATAGTAAAACAGTAAAGATGTCCATGTCAAGGAAAAGAAAGCACAGTCGTCTTCCTGAGGTGAACAGGCTTTTATATGAAGAGATGTGTTATAAGAGAGTTCATGCGACCATTGACCTAATGCTCAGATATCAGTCAAAACCCAAATCATATTAAAATTGTGTTCTTAACATTACTTCCGCTTATAATACTCTTAAAAGAGAAATATTGGGAACAATTATTCTATTTTATGGAATAGCATGTTGCCTGATTCTAGAATTGCAATAAAGCCAATTGAGTCCTTTAACTAAAAAGAAAGTGAAATATTAAGCAGAAGTTGGGGAATTGTAACCTGATGGTGTGTTTACAAAGTTTCTTCTGATGGAGAATAACTTGAATATTAGGGAAAGAGCATCATGTTAATAAACAAATACAGATTCTGGAGAGGATAAAGGACCCCCTTCCTCATCTCTCACCACAGATTTCACAGAAGTGAGATTTGAAAGTGTGAATTTGTGGACCCTCTCTTCCACTACCTCCAATGCTATTGCAGGGAAAAAACAGGAAATATTTCGAATGCTTCAGAAAAGTCACAGAACCAGTTCTACCTTTCCACCAGATGGTGAGCTCTTTAAAGCAAAGATTTTTATCTTAGGTTTGAATTAATATTTCTAGAATCTTTTATAGTATCGGTTACTTAGTAAGTTCTCAAAATCTGTTGGAAGTCAGGCAAGCAGAAAAGGTGGGAAGAGAGAAAAGGAGGGGGAAGGAAGGAAAAAGAAGGAGGAACTTCAACTTTTTCTTTCCTGAAGCACAAGAACCAATCTGAGGTTAGCAAGTGGATGGGAAGCTGGCAAAAGGCTGAGTCTAGAAACACCAGGTACCATCATGTTTCCAAGGACAGAAGGAAGATGGTTACCAGACCTACACTTCCAAAGTTTTTCAGTGAAATCATTCCAGTTAAATGACTGTTTTTTTAATCTCAGGAATGTTGGTTTCATCCAGAAAAATATGATGTGAAAACAGATTAAAAGAGGGTAGTAGGAATAATCTACTATATTTTTACAGTGCCCTGGACCTTGGTGTTACATTTTTTTTTTTATGGTCCATTAATGTGAATGCTGTTATGATTGACTAAGCCCCTTAGCAGAGAATCTGAGTTCCTCAGCATCACATCAGCAAAAATTGTTATGGTAATAATATGAAGGCCTTTTGATCTTGCTGATTAATATGGAGCTTGGCCGACCTGCTTATATGATTCTACCAGAAACTGGATTTGGGTGTATTAGTATGCCATAATAAGTTTCAAACGAAGCTTCCTTTGACCATCTTATCCTAGAACTGCTGTATTTCATTATTTGAAAATGAGGCTTCCTATTTGCATAAACAAAGTTTGTGTATAACTTATTTTGATTTTAAAAATTAATTTCTGTCTCGCTTTTCCAGGTTAAAAAGTGAAACTAAGTGGCTGGCTGGTTAGCTCAGTTGGTTAGAGTGCAACATTGCAACACCAAGGTCAAGGGTTCAATTCCCTGCACTGGCCAGCTGTCAAAAAAAAAAAAAAAAAAAAAAAAAATTGAAACCCTGGGGTACTACAACCATGAATAGTGAATAATTCAACAATCCATTCAATAAATGTTTATTAAATGCCTGATATGACACAGGCCATGTGCATGGTGCTGGGGATACTGTGGTAAACATAAGAGGCAAGGCCCAACCCTGTGTCTTTTTGCTTACATATGAGATATAAGGCCCTCCATGATTCAGTCCAGTGCAGGAAATCCACTCTTCAACTCTGACCTCAGTCAGTCTTCTTGCTGCTGTTGCTGAGGCCAGGACAGAGAACCTGAGGCAATTATGCAGATAACAGAGAGCACCCAGAGGAGCAAAAGGAGGGAGTGAAATCCACTCTTCAACTCTGACCTCAGTCAGTCTTCTTGCTGCTGTTGCTGAGGCCAGGACGGAGAACCTGAGGCAATTATGCAGATAACAGAGAGCACCCAGAGGAGCAAAAGGAGGGAGCGCAGGCATTTTGCAGTTATGTTAAAGGAAAGCAAAACCTCCTTTGCAATACTATTAATAGACTTTAACCTTAAAACAAACTTGGAGCAGTTGCAAACGTAGTGACAGAGTGGTCTGCTTTGATACAGCACCTGATACATCCCAGCTATACAGCACTATATAATGAGTGTTGGGTCACATTGACTGGAGAGGATCATCAGAGCATAAACAGGAGGGGGAAACCATCTAAAGAAAGTTTTCCTAATCACATTGATTAAATTCACCAATCCCTAATAAGGGGAGACTGGACATTCATAACAGAACCCACTGAACACAATTTGTAGTTTGATATATATAATTATATGCAAGTAAATTGTAGAGTAATCTGTATATGTTCTCATGTCATAGTACAAATTGAATCATTTTGAGTCCCTTTTTTATCATTGTATTAAAGACCCACCAGAATGAAACCTCCACAGGCAAGGACTACAATTTATCATGCTTACTGCTTTATCCCCAATACCTAGTACAGTGCCTGTGCATAAACTTTTGGCATGTTCTCTGACTGCCTGGTCCTTTTGAACAATCTTCCTCTGTTTAGGAAATGTCTCACCGTACAAATCCTGCCTACCCAAAGTAGAAACCAGAAAACAAACTTTCCCAGCCTCCCTTGCAGCTAAGGCAGAGGAGGTAACCCAGGCTCCACCAACCAGATGCGCCCACAGCGATTTCTGCTCAGAACTGAACAACACAAGGAAATGGGCTTTGCCCCAAAGCTAATTTTTTCTAGCAAGGGCGACAACTGAAGCATCAGGTTTTCTCCTCCAGGAAGCTTTCCCTGAACATTCTCCACCTATCTCCAGGTAGGCTGGGTTAGATACCCCTCCTTTAGATCTACTTTTTCATTGTAATTTCCCATTGTATTATAATTATTAGCACCTTTTATTAGGTTCTAATCTCCTGTAACAGTTAAGGTAATACTAGCTGTTCTAACCAACAACCCCCCAAAATAAGGTGAATCAAATGCAATGAAGTTTCTTTCCTAATCATGTAAAGTCAAAACAGGGTACCGAGGGTGAGCAGACAGCTCTCCTGCAAGAGATGATTCAGGGATCCAGGTGTCTTCCATCTTGTGGCTCTAACCAGCTGTAGCACATGGTTTCCAAGAGTGCCATACCCATCTGAACCAGGCCAGTAGGCAAAGGGCATGGAGAATCACACACAGGGGGCTTCATGAGCAAGGCCCAGAAGTGATGCCTGTCACTTCTGTTCATATTCTCTTGCCCAGCTCAGCCTCATGGCTATACCTATCTGGAAAACACAATCTAGCTTCCTCCAGGTAAGAAGAGTACATGCACATTAGAAAGTCATGATAAAGTGCCATATCTCAACTTTCTGTCCTCTCACTTGCTTCCTTCTTTCTCAGTTGGGAAAAAGAATTACCCATACTAAAGTTAATACGGTAACCCTATGTAAATCACAGACAGATGTGGCTCCGATCTGGCTTCCCTTTATTTGGCTTTCCAGTGCTTTTTTGCTAAGCATTTCCATTTGGGGGGCACATAATCATTGGATAGTTATTTCAGAATGCTTTGCTTAAATTGCTTTTATCTCCAGGCTCCCCATGTGTCCATTTGAAAGGGAAAGTGCTTAGCATGCAGCCCGGGTGCCACATGTGTTCTGAGACTCTGGCACATGGAAGGGTTAGGGGGTTCCAAATCATTGCCTTTTGGCCACCCACAGGCTAATGAAGGAAATGTCTTTTTATTTTCCCTGTTTCTCCTGGACTAGGTGCCTTATCAGCGGCCAGGGAGAGCTGGGAATATGACTCTGGTGCCAGAGACCTCCAGAGCCCAGACTTGCATAGTCAGTCAGCCCTACAGAAGCTGCTCGAGTGTGGCGGAAGCTCTTTGCACCATCAGGCTGCTCTGCACAAACTGCTCACACAGTCCCCTCATTTTGGCAACTCTGTAGGAGGAAGCTATCTAGAGCTAGCCAACACGGTGAGTACTTTTTGGTTCATAGAACACATCTTTAGGCCTGTCTGTATGCCAATACAAATATTTTAATTTTGAGCTCCAGGGGACATATCCCATGTAGCCAACACGGTGAGTACTTTTTGGTTCATAGAACACATCTTTAGGCCTGTCTGTATGCCAGTACAAATATTTTAATTTTGAGCTCCAGGGGACATATCCCATGTTGTCTTTTTTATTGAGCTAAAAGCATCGTACCATTTCCAGAATTGCCAGTAATGTTAAGTGCTCCAAAGTTGCTAGCACTTAGGCACTTAGGAATTTCACTCTCCTCATTAAGACCAGAGTAGACTCCTAAAAGGCATTTTGATTAAGTCTGCAACATGTACAGATTTAATTACTAGAATATCTATAGCAGATTTTCCACAACTAGAATTCTTCTATGGTACCAGTCATTACAAATTAATAGGACATACTTCTGTTCCCTAATTTGGACTTCACTCATTTGAAAAACAAAGAGGAAAATATTTCACTGGATATTTGATTATTGTTTCTGCCTATACTTTTAAAATATTTTCTGTTGAAAACTATAGGACAACTTAGAATTTCATTATGCTAAGTTTAACCTTCCCTTTTATCTTAAGATGAGTCATCACCATGGTGACTTTGGGTAAAGAGCTATGTCTTCCCTTTTAAGTAAGAGCTGAGAACAAGGGTGAGTGGCTGGTGACTGGGGCCATTTGGGGTGACATACACACAGTTTATAAATTAAGATTGCTGTCCAACCACTGTGGGAAAGATCTGAAAACCTACCTGGCTTTTTGAAACTGAAGTTCAAAGGGTGAAATAAGCATCTCGAGAACCTTGACTTATGTATATTTACAGTCTGCTTCGATGTAGACCAATGATTTTCAGATTCTGTATTTGAGGCATAATTATTAATTCTGACATTTTTGGTGAGATGCTTGAAGGAACTAACAATCCTAAATATGCCAGCAATGATTCCAGTGATTAAAACACAGTCATCAGACAAATCCCAATTTAGTGACACTACAAAATACCCAACTACTATTCCTCAAAACTGTTAAGGTTATCAAAAACAAGGAAAGTCCGAGAAAGAGAAACTGGCCAGCTAAGAGGAACCTAAGAAGATATGACAACCAAATGTATTGTGGTACCCTCGACAGGATCCTGGATCAGAAAAAGGACATTAGGTAAAAAACTAGGGAAACCTGAACGAAGTATGGGCTTTACTTAATAATTTATTGATATTGGTTCATTAGTTCTGACAAATGTAAGGTGTTAATAAATAAAGAAAACTGGTTGTGGGAAATATAGGAACTCTCTGTCCTATCTGCAAATTTTCTGTAAATCTAAAACTATTATAAAATGTTTTAATTATTAAAAACACATATGAGGATACTTCAAAAAGTTCATGGAAAAATAGAATTGAAATATGAATCTAAAAGAAAAAGAGAGAAATAGAAAGTAGAATAATGGTTTCCAAAGGCAGGGAAAGGGGGTGGAAAAGAGGATGGGGAAAGGTTGGTAGACTAGTACAAGGTTACAAAGTTAGTTAGATAGAAAGAATAAGTCCTGGTACTCCAGGGTGACAATAGCTAATAATATTGTATATTTCAAGAGATCCAGAAAAGAGGATTTTGACTGTTACAACCACAAAGAAATGATAAATGTTTATTAGGTGATAGATATGCTAACTATTCTGATTGGATCATTATACAGTATATACATGTATTGAAACAATAAACTGTACCCCATAAGCATGTACAATGAATAAATAAATAAGATAATATGAATCTTTCCATGAACTTTTCAAAGACCCCTTGTACATACTCACACAATTACTACTAGGGTGAGATTATGTCTCACAGAGTCTTTAAAAACATCCATAGTTATTGCAGTGTTTGTCACTGAGCCACCCTTCAAGGACTTTCTTGC
>NW_007755994.1:0-7282 GCF_000696425.1 Galeopterus variegatus | reverse complement strand
TCTTCTGGTTTGTAGGCTGCCACCTCCTCACTGTGTCTCACAGGGAAGAGAGAGATAGAGCGAAGAGAGAGAGAGAGAGAGACAAGCTCTAGTCTATTCTGACTGTAAGGCCACTAATCCCATTATGAGGGCCCTACCCTTGTCGGGTTCCTGGGGGTTAGGAACCTTACCTAAGGTTACTTGGGTCGTAGGTTTGGGAGCTAGAATTCAAACCTAAGCCATATGTGTTGTTTCTCTTCTTCATTTATTTTGTAAAATTTATTGAGCACATACCTAAGTCAGGTACTCTGAGTACAAAATAGACAACAAGGCATTATACCCTAAAGTCAAATAAAAACAGATTCATGGGCATGTGCTTTATTCTGCTTGGGCTGATGTAACACAATACCATACACCGGGTGGCTTAAACAGCAGACATTTATTTCTCACAGTTCTGGAGACTAGAAGTCAAAGCTAAAAGTGCCTGTGGAATCGGTTCCTGGTGAGGGCTCTCTTCTGGTTTGTAGGCTGCCACCTCCTCACTGTGTCTCACAGGGAAGAGAGAGATAGAGCAAAGAGAGAGAGAGAGAGAGACAAGCTCTAGTCTATTCTGACTGTAAGGCCACTAATCCCATTATGAGGGCCCTACCCTTGTGGGGTTCCGTCTCATCTAATTTTCATTACCTTCTAGTGGCCCCACCTCCAAATACCATCACATTGAGGGTTAGGGCTTCAACATATAAATTTCAAGGAGACACAAACATTCAGTCCATAACAGCAAGTGACCTATGCAGTTTCACTGGGTCCTGCACTCAGAAGGTCCCTAACACTTGGTCTAATGCTCTGTTGTTGCCACATTGAAATTCTTAATGATTTTGCTGGATCGTATGGAAGATCTATTTGTATTTGTTCGAGAAACCTCCATACTGTTTTCCATAAGGAAAATGTGGTATATATACACCATGGAATTCTACTCTGCCATAAAGAAGAATGAAATTCTCCCATTTGCAACACCATGGATGAGTCTGGAGAAACCTATGTTGAGTGAAATAAGCAAAGCACAGAGGGATAAATACTGCACGTGCTCACTCATAAGTGGGAGCTAAGAGAGAAAGAAGGAAGGAAAGAAAGACCACAGTGGTGCATTGCACTTGCAGAGGGAGAGAACATTCCTTGTGATACAAAATGGAGTGTGGGAAGGGGGCAGGGGGAAGGAAGCGGGGGATAATTGGGTGGGGGACACGGGGTACAAACACAATTTGTGGTAATGGGCATGCTGCCCGTATGGATCTGGCCTTCACATCTTGGGCACGAGGAGTGACAATCAGCTCTGTAGCTCATGAATATTCATAACCAATAAAAATAAATAAATTCTTAATGATTTTGGAACATGGGGCCCCACGTTATTTTACACTGTATCCTGCAAATTATGTATCCAATCCTGGAGTCAAGAGAAACAAAGATTTTTCAACATAAGTATGATTAGAAGTTCCAAAGTCTTTTCAAATGCTATCTAGTGTAATCAGTCACTGGGTCCCTGAATCCTATTCATAATGTTCACATCTTCTGTTGGAATGGCTTTCATGACATGGAAGTAATCTGTCAACACTGCCCACTAACCCTGAGTGGTAGCAGGAAGAAGTTACCTGTAAAATGTTAGTGGAGCTTGGATCTTCTATTCAAGATGTCCAGGTAAATTTGACCTCAAGGTCACCTCCAGATCCAGAGGATGCCCTCACCGGGATCTACATTTACTCTGACATTACCCCAAATGTGATAAATTTAGTAGCTCCAGTTACTGAAATGTTGATGGGTCAACTGGCAGTATGGAATGGTACACTGGGAAGTAAAGGTATAGAATGCTCATAGAAAGGGGAATCAACAAATGACTGAATAGTAATGAAAGTTTTGAGTACCCAGAGTGGTATCCAGCAACTCTCAGAGTTGTGTCCTAGACAGAATAAGGATTTTGGAGGCAGATGGGCCTTAGGAAGCTCTGCTGCTCACTAACTGTATTACTCTGTTTTCTGTTGCTGAAAACAGAATACCTAAAATCTAGTAATTTATAGAGAAATGGACTTTATTTCCTACAGTGTTGGAGGCTATGAAGTTCAAGTTTGAGAGGTGCATCTGATGAGGGCCTTTTTCTTGGTAAGAACTCTACCCATGTGATACCCTGTGTCCACACTCATGATAACCCATTTATTCATTAGCCCATTAATTCATGAGTGGATTAATCCATTCATAAGGGTAGAGCCTCAATTCAATCACCTCAATCAATCAACTCGCAGTGGCCCCATCTCTCAATACTGCCACATTGACGATTAAGCTTCCACATGAGTTTTGGAGTGGACAAACATTGAGACCATAGCACTAATCATGAGTGATTTGGGCAATTTGTTAATCTCTATGACCTTCTCCATCTATGTGTGAGACAGGAAACAATAACGACACCTCCCTCACAGAGTTGTGAGCATAAAGTGATACCAGCCATGGAGTGTTCAACAGAGCCTCTGGAAGAGAGGAGGTGCTTGAGGAATCTTGGTTCTCTCCTCACCTCCTCCTTCAAGAGCAGAATAAAAATAGTTTGAGACTGCTACAAGAATAACAGATGAGAGCAAGAATAGAGTGTCAGACCTTGGAGATCATCTAGATCATTGTCAGTATTTTATAGATGGAGAGACAGATGCATGAATAATGAAAGTTGGGTATAATGGAGAACTTTTCAAGGAGGGGGTTGCGCTATCTCCTCTACAATTTTTTTGTTTTTTCTTTCTTCTTCCTGGAATAGAATGTGTTTGTGTATGTGATGGCCCTGCCTGCAGGCTGAAAATTAGATCAAATAAATCCTAGGTGTCATTGGATAATATATTGAAAAACTCCTTGTAAACTGAGAAATTCAAGTATATAACTTACATTTTTGAACACCTTTTATGTATCAGGCACTATATTCATATCCTTCACTTCTTTTATCCTAACAGTATCCCTGTAGGGGAGATATCACTTCTCTGATTTGCAAATATGGGAGGAAAATGAGGTAGGTCCAGGGAGATAGAGTAGCTGGCCTAAGGGCACAAAAGATAAGTTTTATAGCTCTTGCTCTTGTGTGTCTACCACTCTGCCTCTCACTCTTATACAAGTATAAAGGCTTCTTGTGATATACCGACGTGGTCTGTGTGTGTATACATTAATGCCCCGGATATACCAATGGCCACTCATGCATCTGACATCTAAACAAGTGTGCCATTTGCATACATGTTTGGTGAATGTTAGGAACATCGGGTATCAAAGTCAGGTCTCCTTTAGGGCCCTGATAACGAGCTGTTTTATTACAAATCATTTGGAGATGTACCAGGATCCCTGACTTTCATAACCATTACCTGTACCCTAGCTGCTGCACTTCATTTGGCTGTGTGCACAGAGGGGATTTCAGATTAGCAGATCAACAGTGGCTCATCCAACCTAAGCACTGAGGAGGAAAGTTAATTAAAGAGAAACAACCAACACTAGGGAATATCTCCTTCATGCAGATTATCAGACCTTGACATAACTAGAGGGGATTGTAGTCAAGTTGAAGAGTATACACAAAAAAGGAACAGGTTGTTAAGTCCATTTGGCATGACGGATACAAATAGGGCCACGAGATGGAAGTCACAGGGGGTCAGACTTGCCTTGACATACAAAAGAATTTTTTGTTCATCAGAAGTGTGCCAAGATGGAAAGAGTGACTTTGCCTGGTAACGAGGCCCCTATCACTAGAAGTGTATGAATACAGCCTGTTTGAATGCTTTTAGAGGATGCTGAAGATGACATTCAAGCAACAGATGGCTGATTGTATCAAGCAAGATTAGAAATTTCTTCTCTTAAGCTGAGACAGGATTCTGATGGCATTATAGCCAAGAAATCCAAGAATATCCAATCCTAGTATCATCCTCATGACCCTTTCTCTGTGAAGTTCTTGAGGAAACTATACTTATAAGGAGCAATGGAAATAAGAAACAAAATCAATATTTTATTATTGATTAGGCCAGTCAGTTTTACCCCAGAAGAAAACATATGGTAAAGCTGGGTTAGAACAAAAACCTCACCTATGCACCCATTAGGGTTTCTACCTTCCTTCAAAACTCCTTACCTTGCTGTATTGATCACTAGAACAAAATCAAGACATGCACATCAGATATGTATGCAAGGAGGAAAGGATAGGAAACCACAATATCTGGATATCAAGAGGGCTCTAGATTAGTTTCCAATCCAGCTGCATGGAGGAAACATAGAGAGAGGACCCGTGAGCATTTATGCAATGTTTTGATGCACGGCGAGTCTGCATTGGCAGATGTGGCACAATTGATTGTCTGGATTGTCATCCATTAGACTGTAATCCCTTCCCTTGTAGAGGAACTAGAAAGGACAGGGGAGAGAAAACTTCCCCTCCCACCTGCACTTTCTCATTCTGGCACTTAATAATGTATTAGGCTATGGAAGGGCCAATGAGTAGAAGCTGCAATGAGCTGAATTTTTGAATCAATATTAGGAAGTGTTTTGAATGGAGCTGCTCCAAAATATAACAGGCTGCCTACTGCGGCACAAGTTCTCTTAGAGCAGGGATAAATTCTTTATTATTTTTATAAACTCCAGATGCCTAGCACAGAGCTTAGGGCAGAGCAAGTGGTAGGGAACTGTTTGTTGAATATGGGCTGTGTACATCTCCACAAATATACTCAGACGCCAGAAGACTGTTCAGAAGGTTCCAGAGGGGCTTCCTGCATGAAATTGGTCATTACACTATATAGCCTCTAATTCGTCCATATCTAAAAGCCTGTGACTCAAAGTTTGGGGCTTATCTATGTGTTTCAAAGTGAACTGGGTATATTGTAAACCATCATAATAGTTAAACCATAAAACTAATCTTCTTAGGGCATGGATGTAGTTTTTAGTGATGGAGGAAATTGAGATTCTCTGGAATGGTAGAAAGGGTTTGGATATGGGAGTCAGAGAGACCTGGGTTGCAGTAATAAGCACATGAAATAATAGAAAGAATTAGATTGTAATGGAAATTGCACAGATTGGTGTATTTGACTGGTCTGGGTCTGAATACCAGCTCTGCCTCTGCAGGAGAAGTGAGTCCAAGTGGGAGGCCAGAGTTGACGGAGGCTTAGGCTGGGTGGTGTTCAAGTCAGAAACAAACATACAGATCTTGTCATATCAACTCTATGAGACAAGTGTATAGTCCAAGTGGGAGGCCAGAGTTGACGGAGGCTTAGGCTGGGTGGTGTTCAAGTCAGAAACAAGCATACAGATCTTGTCATATCAACTCTATGAGACAAGTGTATGGACACAATTCAAGATTTCTGAAGTTATATCTTTCTTGTCTCTCATGGCTGGGTGTCCATAGAGGTAGTTTATAAAAATCCATCTAGTTCTCTATGATTTCCTTCTTTATATACTTTTCTGTACTTTCCATTCTTTCTACAATGAGCATGACTCCCAAACATATATCACCAGCCTGAACTACTTTAAACTTCAGACTCAGATACTGAACTGCATCCTCCCATTTGTACTTGGATGTCTAACAAGCCACTCAAGCTTAATGAGCCCCACACCTGCTCCTCCCACAGTCATCTTCATCTCAGAAAATCACCACTCTTCCTTTCCGGTTGCTCAGGCCAAAGCCGTGAGGCTCTTTACTCATTTCTTTTTGTCACCGGCCCAGGTCCAATCTATAGCAAATATGTTATCTCTTCAAAGTAGACAAACTAGAACCTGAATTTGACCATGTCATGTGTTATGTGACTGTTCTCCAACTGTCCTGATTTCTCTGTCTGAGATGCTCCTCCCTGTAGGAAGATGTTTTATTCTTGCTCTACTGTACTCAGAAGCAATCCTGTGGCTTGCTTTGGCCAATGTCTCTTTTACAACTGGCAATGTTCCAAACAGAAGCTACTTTGCCAGCCCGAGTCTTGCAGTAAACATAAGGTGGATTAGAGCCACAGACATTCCATGAAGCACAGGTACCTTAGCAAGAAATTAACTCTTTGTTGTTCTATGCAACTGAGATAGCTGGGATCTTTTGTTACTAGGACATTACCCAGCCTATCCTGACTGATACAAACCACTTCTCATCACCTTGACTGTGACCATATTAGTCCAAGGCTCCTTCATCTTCTGCAGGAAGGATAGCAATGGCCTCCCTACTTCTATTCCTTCTCCCATAGTTTATTCTCAATGTCATAGCTGAAGTGATCCTTTAAAACCATAAATTGGATCATGGCACTCCTTCAATCAAAACCTTCCAATGACTTCTCTTCTTATTTGGAATAAAGGTCAACATGCCTGCACAATTGTTTATAAGGCCCTACATGATCTTGCAGGGGCATCTCTAACACTCCCATGCCCAGCACCACTGTCTTTCAGACCTCATATCCCACTCCTCTCCCCTAATCCACCGAACTTCAGTCACACTAATGTCCTTGCTGTTCTCCATACGTGCCAAGTGAGAGTATGCCTCTGAACCTTTGCGCTTGCTGTTCCCCCTATCTGGTTGTTGTTCCCTCAGGTATCCCCATGTCTTCTGGTCTGTGTAGTGCTCCCGTGTCTTACTATTTACCTTCAGGCATTCCCTCTCCTGCTACCATTTTTAAATTTTTCTCCATAATGTATATTATTGCCTGACATACTATTTGTTTACTTATATTTACCATCTATCTCCTCCATTTAAAATTGAAGCTTCAAGAGGGCAGGAGCTTGATTTGTTAATAGCTATACTACCCAGTGCCTTGACTTTTATCTGGCACAAAGATCAATAAATATTTGCTGAATGAATTAAAAAGTGAACTTTTTTACAACTAGAAAGAGTAAATAAAACAAAAAGGGAGTAGACAGAAGAACTCATTCCTTTAAAAAAGCAAATTAGATACTCACACACAAGGATATCTCAAATTTGAGGACCACATTCATGAATGCTGTGCTGTGAGTGGCATCTCTGATATATTAAGCTTCTCACTATGAATTCAATTGGCATCTTGTATAGTTGGCATAAATTTACTCATTTCTCACTTAAAAATAAAATTTCTTTTAAAAAACTATCCCTGTTCTTCTGATAACAGCAGTAAAAAAATTAACTAAGGAAAGCCAAAGTCAAAAATTACCATGTTTTGTATTTCTGTAGCACTTTACAGTTTTCAAATATCTTTTACATTTTTTATTTCTGAGCCTGTTCTTCCCCATTTTACAGATGGAGAAACTGAGCCTCAGGAAGGTGATGTGACTTGCCCAAAGTCAGAATAGAGGTGGCAATGTCAGAATT
>NW_007755993.1:0-7283 GCF_000696425.1 Galeopterus variegatus | reverse complement strand
TAGTGTGTATAAGAAAAGGTTGACATTCTTCATCCTACAGATGCTTACAGTCCCCAAGTGCATCTCCACTTTTGTCGTATTATGCATTTAGTGAGTTGGATCTAAGTTGTCAGTGTGAACAGTTTGTTATTTGAAGCCACATAAATTATTAGTAAAGTCTGTGTTTTCCTGGCTTTGTTTCCTGGCATTGTAAATGGTTTTCACTAAACCAAATCTGGTTTTCACAAATAAAATCTAGATCAGTATAATTCAAACAAGTCAGTGAAGAAAATAAAGAGAATTGGTGCCTGCTTTAGTCATGATTAACTTTTTTTCCAATACTACATTATGTACTTGGGTTTTTTTTTATTGTGGTAAAAGATACATAACATACTATTTATCATTTTAACCATTTGTAAGTATATTGTGACATTAAATACATTCACAATACTTACACGATCACCGCTATTTGTACCCAAAATCTTTTCATTATTCTCAATAAAGACTTGTACCCATTAAATAATAATAAATAATATTCCCCCCACCCCTGGTAACCACTGTTCTACTTTCTCTCAATTTACCTATTCTAGGTACCTCATAGACGAAACCATACAGTATTTGCCCTTCTGTGTCTGGCTTATTTCACTGTGTATGATATATTCAACAGCCATCCATGTCGTGGCATATATCAAAATTGCCTTCCTTTTTGTGGTTGTATAATGTCCATTGTATGTATACATGTATCACATTTTGTTATCCCTTCATCATTGATGGACACTTTGGTTGCTTCCACATTTTGGCTATTGTGAATAATGCTGCTGTGCACATTTGGTGTACAAATATCTGTTTGAGTCCCTGCTTTCAATTCTTTTGTAAATATACCTGGGAGTAAAATTGCTGGGTCATATGGTTGTTCTGTGTTTAACCTTTTGAGAAGCTGGATTGGCTTCTTCTTGTGACTTAGGTTTCAGCATAAAATGTCACCATTTCAGAAATGCTTTTTCTTCCTGCCTAGTTTAAAAGGGCAATAACACTCCCCCACTCCGACCCTCCCATGGCCTGACACATTCTGTCACAGCACCTCTTTTACCTTGCTAAGGCACATCACTAGCAGATATTTCCTTGTTTATTTGATTGCTTCTCTATATCCACCCGTTAGACTGTCAGCTAAGGGGAAGCCAGACCTTGTCTTTCCCTGGCATCAGAACAGTGCCAGGCACATGCTATGCAGCCAGTCTATATTTGTTGATTGAATGAGTAATCCATTTCCTTCTCTTTCAGTATTGGATACAAATGACCGATTTCTGCGAAAAATAACGATCGGGCAAGCAAGCACCGAAAAGGGGTATTCCCGGCAGGTAGGTGGTGCTTTATCCCCTGGAGTGGGTGTCTTAGTTTTCTGTTGCTTATAACAGAATACCTGAAACTGGGTTATTTATAAAGAAAATAAGTTTATTTCTTATAATTTGGGAGGCTGGGAAGTCCAAGGCCGATGGAACACATTTGGTTGAGGGCCTTCTTCCTGGTGGGGACTCAGCAGAGGGGGGACTCTGCAGAGGGGAGTGCTGAAGTTCTCTAACATGCTGCTTCCTCCTTTTGTAAAGCCACTAGTCTACTCCTTGATAACCCATTACTCCATAAATGGGCCAACCACCTCTTAAAGGCCTCACCTTTCAAATACAACATTGGGGATTAAGCTCCAACGTGAGCCAGGGGGACATTCAAACCACAGCCTTGGTTTTACTCACATTGGTTTCCACCAGGCCCAAGGTTTGCTCTCTGCTTTTTTCTTCTTGTTCCCCACCTGCAGTGTCCAGTGGCCCTCCCACCCACTCCGGGTGGTGTTTCCAGTCCCTCAGCAGGACTGGGAGAGATCAAGAGGCATGAAGACTCTGGTGTCTTCTTACTATTTTTTCCGTATGTGTTTTCAATTGTGCTTCTGAGAAGAGGCACTAAGGGTGTCTCTCGAATATAAATTCTTACATGTTTTATTGGAAACCCATACAGTTAAAACTATATCTACATAACAACTAAAAAATGAAAATCTCAGACACATTACTAAAATTTCATAAATCAGAGAACAAATACCTAGTTATTAGGCTTAATGGCATGAGGAATTTTTCTTTAAAGGATAATGGCTTACAACGCAAATACAGAGAGTGTGGAAGAAAAATTATGATTTTCATTTTAATAAATCTCCGGTGTGAGTCAGTGGCTTAGGGATTATAAATTCATTGCGTGATTTTTTTAGTTGGGCACAGTGGGCTTCTAAATTTTTTTAAATTAGTAATAAACTTTATATTTTTAAGACAGTACTAGATTTATGGCTTTTATGTTAAGTTTTTATTAGTGAAAAAAAGAGTCACTTGTACTGTAATAACCAGTCCTCACACCAAATAGATTTTTGGACCATTTGAAATCTCTTGAATTAAAAAGCAAATATGGGGAGTGGGTCAAGAAGAAAAACTAAGCCCAAGCACCTACTCCTACTCTTCCAAATCCTGGAACTTGCAGATTTCAAACAGTCAGTGTTCATGATAGAAAACCAGAATCATTGCCATAAGTTTTGGGAGGCTTCTGAAAGATAGGAAGATGGAATTGGATTGATGGAGATTGGGAATGTTTGAGGGGGATCTCTAGATTCACAAGCAATAGATAGCTTCTCTCTCAGACACAGCAGAGAGGCGGCACACCGCTCAGGGTTAGTGGTTAACATCAGCTCCCAGGAAGCTGGTGAATGGACACCTTTCTGGGACACTGCTGGGCCATAGCCCAGACTTATAGCCTGACACATTATATTGAAATTTTAGAGCACAAAGGATTTTTAAAAATTCCTAAGAGCTGCCAGAGAGGAAAGATTTGATTAGTCATAAGGAATAAAGACTTGTGTTGGTGGCAGGCCTCTCATTAACAGTACCACAAACTAGGTGACACTGGGGAAATTGATTCAGAGTTCTGAAGGGAAATGATTTCTGAACCTAGAATCCCTCAGCAGAAAGAGAAAAACAACACCAACAATAAAAGATGTTGCATAGAAAATATAAAATAAGCTGGCTGGAATAAGCCAAACATATTAGCAGGAGACAGAGGTATGAACTGTCACTGACACAAAATGCAGAAACTGTAAAGCATAGAATAGATATTTTGATACAATAAAAAATTTAAGGGCCGGCCCGGTGGCGCACTGGAGAGTGCGCCGCTTGGGTGTGCAGCGGCGCTCCCGCCGAGGGTTCGGATCCCATGTGGAGACCGGTTTCCGCTCACTGGCTGAGTGTGGTGCGGGTGCAACACCGAGGGTTGCGATCCCATTGCCGGTCCCCGGTACGGGCGTGACACGGAGGGTTGCGATCCCGTTACTGGTCAGTAAAAAAAAAAGACAAAAAAAATTTAAATCTTCAGTATAAAAATGTCACACATACAGAAACATAAAAAGACCAGTAACAGACGGGGTGGGTAGTACATGCAACAAGTGTAACAAGGATTCATGTGCAAGCATAAAAAGAACTTCCAGAAACTGATACTCAAATGTTGTTCTCTCAGTACGGCCTTCCCTGGCCATCTTGTTAAAAACCACAAATGGCCTGTCCCAGACTCTCTCTCTCCTTTCCCTGCTGGACTTACACCCTTGACACTCGTCCCTGCCTCTCAGGTTTATTCTCAGCCTTTCCTACTAAATCAGGAGTTATACAAGGGCGGGGATTTGTCTGTTTTACTCACTGCTGTATTTCCCACACTTAGAGTAGAACTTTGTTACACAATAGCAGTAGGTATCCAATGAATAAAATAATAAAAGACAGTTTACAAACTAATAAAATACCAACATGAAAAGATATTCACAAGTAATCACAAAACTGCAAATGAAAACCACTGTGAAGTATTATCTACCTATGAGCTTATCAGAATGTAAATAGTTAATACTTGGTGTTAGTTAGGATGCAGGGAAACGCAGACTTTTATACAGTGCTGGTGCAAGTAGAAATTGGCAAAACCTTTTTGGATGACTGTTTGTTAGTATTAATATTTGAAATGACCCAACAATTACAACTTCAGGACTAAACTTATTTTTAAAAAGAAGAAATATTTGCTTATGTGAAAAAAAAAAACCCTATATATAAGGATATATTTTGCAGCATTATTTGTAATGGTGAAAATTTGAAACACTAAATGTCCATCCTTAGAGATGGTTACATATCTTTGGTGCATCCTTCTGTACCACAGATACATGTGGGGGTTGAAAATAAGTGTGTATAGGTGGAGTGACATAAATAGGGCTCTTACACCAGTCGCGAAATGGAAAGGTTAAAAAGTTTTTTTTTTTTAATTTTAAGTAAAATACAGGTAGTACAATCCCGTTTATGTTAAGAAAAAGCCAGCATACATGTTCATATATGTATACAAGAACCTAAACTGGAAAGATGTACACCCATAGTTGACATTAGTTGACACTGCAAAGAGGATTGGAAAAGAAAGGGAGTAGTAAAGAAGGATTTTAACCTTCTCTCTGTGCATTTTTGTACCATTTTAAGTAGCACTGGAGAGAGGGAAGATTGGACAATGGCTATGATCTGAATGCTTCCCATGTGCCTTGTATTGATCGGCCCACTGCATACATTAGCATATTTAATTTATAAATCTGATTTACAAATGAGAAAAGTAGGGATGTTGTGTTAAGTAACTTGTCCAAGGTTATGTTTTGTATTGCTTTATGCATACATGTTTTTAAGTAAAAAGATACTATGTTTAAGAGCTATAACTTTTTTTATTTTTAACCATAAGACTCTATTGAGAACAGCTTTTTATGTCATTAAAAAAAGATCTGCATCATTTTTAATGGCTATATAATATCTCATCTTCAAGATGTACCATAATTTATTCAGCCAGTTCTCTGTTAACGGGCATGTAGGGTGTTGGCAGTGTTGGGCTTTCACAGATAACCTGTAGTACCCATACATGCAGATTTGTGTGTATGCTTGTCCGATAATATTCTTAGGACAAATTCCCAAATGTATAATTGCTCAGCCAAAAAGGATGCAATTTTCAAATGTTGACGTATATTTCCATATTATCTTTCGGAATAGTTATACTGATTCACATCCTTGCCAGTGTTGCATGTTGTCCTTTAAGTTTGTGATAGTCTGATGAACAATAAAAATAATCTCATTTGCACCTTTATATGATTTTGAAATATTTTATCTGCAAAACAAAAATGAGCAGCCCTTTGCTGTGCTCATGATCCAGTCAGTAAAATGAGTAACAGTGAAATTTAAGTCGACCTCATTTGTTTCATTTTTGATGTTGCTCAAGATGCAAAATTTTGAAATTGTTAACAATTACAAATAAAGGACTTGTATATGCATTATAAAATTCTACTTATTATTTGTGTCTCATGTTTTGTATAGAAAATCTTAATATTTTTAGTCATTTTCTTATGTGTACTGTTAATAATTGAATGGTGGTGTACAGAGTCCTAAATTTCAAACAATGAAAACATCACTATGTTTGTCATGAGTTATACTGAGAATGTAATAATTGAATATAGTTGTATTTGACTTTCAGGTCATACTTTTTGACTAAATCAATGACTAATGCAATTTCAACCAGGAAGTAGCCAGAAAGCTCCTTATTTCCTTCATTTCCTCACATGTCAGTGACGGAAATGGACAATAAAACGTCTCGTAAGGTGATCCCACCCAGGCACCACCACTTTCCCTCTAGGTAAACTTGAACTTGTCTGGCTCACACTCCCCTTGGGAAGAAGGGGATTACACTGGAGCGTAATGAAGTGGTTGTGTTTAGGGAAGCTTTTTCAGTGGCTGCATTATGACAAGGAGGAAGTACACATTCCTCGTGTCTCCTCTTTTTCCTGTGGGACTTTGCACACCTGGAGTCAAAGCCAGGAGAGGGGAATAGGAAGTCCTGGGAACATTTTGCAGAGAGTCACTGCTCTCTAGTTTTCATTGCTAGGAGCTGCAAGATCTGATTTGGCTGTACCCTCATGGGCATCTGAAAATTGATCTGTGCCATCATCTGACTGGGTGTGTCATCACTGCTATGTGGAGGTCTAAGTCTGGGAAACTGGCAACAGACACAGAAGCCAACAGAACCATCTTTTAGTACCTACTCCTCCTCTCTTTGCTGGAGAGACAAATGCAGCCTCCTTAACAGACCAGTTGCTAACAGCAGAGGTAGTCAGTAGGCTCTTCATTCACTAAGTCCTTATGTATTGAGTCCATATGTGTTGAGTTTCACACACAGTCCTTCCTCCTGGGGCTTTAAAAGTGATCCCTCCCGATATGGTCCCTGCCTTCATGGCACTTACAATCCAGTAGTGGAGACACACAGGCAGATAATGACATTAATAATTACAAGTCTGAGACATGCTACAATAGCAAACCACATGGTGCCATGAGTGGGTGTAACGGGGGCCTACCCCAGCCAATTCCTACTCAACAGAGCAGAGTGAAGGGTGTGGCCACCCTAAGGAGGCCACCCTACGGAGCACTGTGCACAAGACCCTGCACACTCTAGACACTCAGATAACTGTTGTGCATGCAAGCACGGCCCGTTGAGGATAGCCCGGGGTCCTGCAGGCTCTTCCTTGCTGAAATCTGGCTCCTTACGGAAATGGCCCTCCTGATGGCACGGAAGCTGACCACTGCCTTTGCTTTGGCTGGTTCAGGCGCAGTTTGACATCGCTGTGGCCAGCGAGATAATGGCGGTGCTGGCCCTGACTGACAGCCTCACGGACATGAAGGAGAGGCTGGGAAGAATGGTGGTGGCCAGTGACAAAGGCGGGCAGCCTGTGACTGCAGACGGTTTGGTGAGTGTGTTCAACTCAGAAGTGCCAGCGTGCTCGCTGTCCTTGTTCTTTTGTAATCAGAAGAGGGAAGATTTTCTTCCTTTTATCAGTGTGTGTAATGGGGGTTCAGAGAATTTCTGCACACGCATTTTCCCTCACAAGCCTGTTTGTCTTAACAGCTTCTTAGCGTTCTCACAGGCGTTTATAATGTGCTTGTATGTGGCTGCAATCAAAACACATGACATTTATTTCATAACCTTTTTGCCATTCTTGCCAGTCCTGATCTCTGTTTCTGCCTGGGGTGAGGTAGGGTCTTCCTCCTGCAGTCAGTGGCTTTTTAAAAATGTGCCATCTATGCCTGCCTGACATTGAGGGCAAATCATCTTTTTATTTATTTATTTTTTTTTCCTTTTTTTGTCTTTTTTCGTGTCCAGCAATAGATCGCAACCCTCAGTGTCGCTCCCGTACCGGACCAGGACCGGCAATGGGATCGCAACCCTCGGTG
>NW_007755992.1:5585-7284 GCF_000696425.1 Galeopterus variegatus | reverse complement strand
CCCCCCCACACACACACACACACCCGCACCCATGCTCTCTCATGGGGTCAGGCTGGGTAGAAATGAATCTTGACGTCTCCTTTCTTCTCTCCTCTTTCTCACCTTTCTCTGCCCCATCTCTCGCATGGCAGAATGCCCCCCTCTCTTCCTCCAGTTAAAATCTGAAGCGCCATCCATGTATAACAACTTATGCAGTTAGAGTCTTGGTAGGGAGGGATAGCACTAATTCCACTTCCAAGAGCCATGTGAATCCCAGCTCTGGCCTCTGCAAAACCCTCTACTACATAAGGACAGACATGCCCTGCTTTGGGGCACCTCCCCTCACAAACGACCCTCTGGGTGCCACACATACTGGCCAAGACAAGTGTGAATAATCAGTTTTCATGACTTTTCCAGACTGTGGGCTTTGAACAGAATAGTGTTTACTAAAGATGTCCCCCATATCCATTTCTTCCTGTTTTCTGGTATCCGGTTGTAAAAGAACCAGGATGGCATAGGATGAATATAGTGTCTTTTCTAGAAGATGATCCTGAAGCAGGAAGAATACTGCTAGATACCGTGTTTCAGAATGTCAGTCTTCCTTTGACACCAGGAGAAGTCCTTCAAGTGAACCAATTCTGCCAGCAGCAACACTGAAGTCTGTCTTCCTGACAGTAGGAATAAATACATCAGTAACAGAACCTCATATGTCGGCAAACTCTCTGGTATGGAGACACGAGAGGGGGATCAAAACATTACATCCTCTTCCTCATGAAATGAGGGAATAAGACAGAAGAATAAAGACAAAAGAGATTCAAAATATCACCTTTATTCCTTGTATGTCTTAAATTGGAAAATGTGGTTCTACCACTGAGTAAATGGAACTCCAGGATTAGACAGACCTAGCTACCAAGTTACAGGCTACCGTGGACCTGAGAGTGTCTCCCTCAATCGCTGAGAGGACGAGGTAGAAAGCATGCTCCCTAGAGGCAGTTCGTACCCAATACAAAAGGAGGAGACATGCACAAAACTCTGCCTGCCCAGTTCCTGAATCTAAACTCACCAAGAGGATGAGCCCTTCTACCCACCCCCTAACCCCCGGTCAGAATGAGTGCACAGAGACCAAGGACATTACACTCGTGGAGTCCCCTCCACCCAAAGCATTGCCCCCACTGTAGAAGATTGTGTTCTTGTCCAACTGTCCACTGTCCCTTTCTCCTGGACCCATTCCTTTGAGAGCATTACCCTTTCTGTGGCCATGAGACTTGCTTTGTCAACAAGATGTCACTTGAAATGACATGAGCCATTTGAGAGCCATTGCATGCCTCTACCATCTTGCCTTTCCTTCTGCCACGGAATGGCACGTCCTATATCGGGGCTTCTCCATCTACCCTGGACCCAGGATGAAGAGGGAATGGAGGAGAATTATGGCCAATCCACAGCAGGCATGAATTTAAGTGAGAAATACACATTTGTGGCAGGAAC
Source organism: Galeopterus variegatus (assembly GCF_000696425.1). Taxonomy (NCBI): domain Eukaryota; kingdom Metazoa; phylum Chordata; class Mammalia; order Dermoptera; family Cynocephalidae; genus Galeopterus; species Galeopterus variegatus. The sequence continues at coordinate 5,820 of NW_007755992.1, read as the reverse complement.
TGATAAGAGTTTGGAACTGTTATCACAGCCTAACTTTTCCTACATTTACAGATGCATGAAATCCCTCCCTCAGCACACACACCCACAATACCCAACAACTTCCCTTTCTACCTGGGTTTCTGTCTTTCCATCAATCCATCTCTTCACTAAGTGTGGACTGGGCCCCAGTCCCTGTGAGAACTGCAATAATGAATAAGGCATTAGTGGGGGAGCTAGTCACGTCAAGAAATAACTC
>NW_007755992.1:0-755 GCF_000696425.1 Galeopterus variegatus | reverse complement strand
ACAAACGACCCTCTGGGTGCCACACATACTGGCCAAGACAAGTGTGAATAATCAGTTTTCATGACTTTTCCAGACTGTGGGCTTTGAACAGAATAGTGTTTACTAAAGATGTCCCCCATATCCATTTCTTCCTGTTTTCTGGTATCCGGTTGTAAAAGAACCAGGATGGCATAGGATGAATATAGTGTCTTTTCTAGAAGATGATCCTGAAGCAGGAAGAATACTGCTAGATACCGTGTTTCAGAATGTCAGTCTTCCTTTGACACCAGGAGAAGTCCTTCAAGTGAACCAGTTCTGCCAGCAGCAACACTGAAGTCTGTCTTCCTGACAGTAGGAATAAATACATCAGTAACAGAACCTCGTATGTCGGCAAACTCTCTGGTATGGAGACACGAGAGGGGGATCAAAACATTACATCCTCTTCCTCATGGAATGAGGGAATAAGACAGAAGAATAAAGACAAAAGAGATTCAAAATATCACCTTTATTCCTTGTATGTCTTAAATTGGAAAATGTGGTTCTACCACTGAGTAAATGGAACTCCAGGATTAGACAGACCTAGCTACCAAGTTACAGGCAACCGTGGACCTGAGAGTGTCTCCCTCAGTCACTGAGAAGACGAGGTAGAAAGCATGCTCCCTAGAGGCAGTTCGTACCCAATACAAAAGGAGGAGACATACACAAAACTCTGCCCGCCCAGTTCCTGAATCTAAACTCACCAAGAGGATGAGCCCTTCTACCCACCCCCTAACCCC
>NW_007755991.1:5882-7284 GCF_000696425.1 Galeopterus variegatus | reverse complement strand
GGGCAGTTCTTGAACATCACAAAAGCTCAATGAAGTTGCTCTAAACAATCCACTACAGAAGATAGCCAGCTAGAAGGAAACATTGCTTGTGTTTCCCACAAAGAAGGAGAATGCATTGAAGAGGTACTGGAGAACTTACATGCCTCTCCCAGGCACAACATGTGCCTGCAACACCAGTGAGCCCACCTAGGGCTGCCTGCCTCAGCAAGGGGGCTTCAGAGTGATCTAGCATCTTTCTTGAAGGCACAGCAGCCCACGAGCCCCAAAGACCTTGTGCAGATTAGCCCCACCTCAGCTGAAGAGATCTGGAGTGTTCTAGTCATGCTCTTAGGGTCACAGATGTCTGTCCATAACCACAGAGGCCTCACCCTGAGTGTGTACTCCAGCTGAACAGCTATAGAGGGCCTCAGCATTCCTATGGGGGATGAAGGGTCTTACCCAAAACTGCTAACACCTTGCCCAGAGTACCTCACTTCAACAGTGATGCTGTGGACCATCCCAGTATCCCTCCTGAGAGTACATGGCCCTCCACACAAATCCAATCACCCCACTCAGTGTTATCCACTTCAACAGCAAAGCTACAGAGTACCTCAATGCCTCCCCTGTGGGTACGGGGAACTTCACAGAGCCCTCATGACACCATTGAGTATCCCACTTTAGCTGAGAGATTGCTGAGTACCCCTGTATCCTCCTCAAGGTCTAAAGTCCTAATCTTGACCTCCAGAAACCCTTCTCTGGGATGCCCATTTACTCTAAGGACCTTCAGTTCACCACAGAGCACCTATCAGGGTCATGGGACACTAGCCAGGTTTCCAGCAAGGTCACTCAGGGTCATTCACCTCAGCAGAAGAGTGACAGGGCATCCAGGCACTTCTCCCAAGAACTTAAGGTCTCATTCATGACTGTGATGACTCAACCCAGTGTTCCCCCATTTCAGCAAGAAAATACTGAATGCTCTAGCACCTAAGCCACAGAGGCACTCATAGACAACTCCAACGAATATGGTCAAAGTAACTACACATAGACTACACTACTGCATCTACCTGGAGCCAAAACCCAAACACCCTACCAAATGGTCAATATAAAGCACATCTATAAGAGGGAATCTCTTTCCTAAAAAGCCACTCCTGAGCATTAGGAGAAGCGACTTTTCAACCAGATGCCCAGACATCAGTGTAGAGATACTAGAAATATGAAAAGACAAGAAAATATAATACCTGCAAAGGAATACAATAATTCTTCAGTACTAGACCCTAAACAACAGGACACCTATGAAATGACTGCAAAGGAATTTCAGGAAACAATGTTAAGGAAACTCAGTGAGATACAAGAAATCTCAGATAGATAACACACAAAATGAAAAGAAAACAATCCAGGATCTAAAGGAGGACTTTATAAAAAA
>NW_007755991.1:0-577 GCF_000696425.1 Galeopterus variegatus | reverse complement strand
AGGAAGGAAGGAAGGAAGGAAGGAAGGAAGGAAGGAAGGAAGGAAGGAGGGAGGGAGGGAGACTGAAATTTCAGAGGAAGAGAACAGAACTGTGGTTACTAGAGGTAGGAAGTGGTAGGTTAGCAAGAAACTGGGTAATGGACACAAAGAATGGTTACATTTTGTAATGATGAATATGCTCATTATCCTGATTTGATCATCACATATTGTACACAAGTATTGATAGTCAACTCTGTACAACACAAATAAGTATAATCAATTCTGTTTCAATAAAAAATTAATTTAAAAAATTCACTACTGCAGTCTCTTAACTTTAACTGAAACTATATTTGTCCCTTAATTGAAATATAAATTTAATTTCTTGTGAAGATAGGAAATTGATGTAATTTGAAATACAAAATAATTACATAGTATGTTCAAATAAGGAAAAAATACTATTTCACTGTTTTTTTTTCTACCTTTGGCTTATGTAGCATTCCAACTGTTAAATTAAATGATTATCCTGTTCGTGAAATAGCAATATTCCTGAAAAGTTTCCAGACAATAACATTGTAAAATTAAGTTATAATGTAAATGT
>NW_007755990.1:0-7284 GCF_000696425.1 Galeopterus variegatus | reverse complement strand
CTGCCACCAGCCACAGTGTGCGGCACCAGTGGCGGCTGGGCTCCCCGAAGAACTGGGTGCAGGCACCACTGAGCAGCAGGTGCAGCAGCAGGCAGAGAGCCCAGGTGAGGGCGCACACGCAGGTGGTCAGGTGGCGTGGGCGGCGGCACGGGTACCAGGCCGGGAAGAGGGAGGCCAGGCACTGCTCCAAGCTGACGGCCGCCAGGAGGCTCAGGCCCACGATGTAGCAGAAGAACCTCAGCGTGGCCAGGCTGGTCTGGACGAAGGCTGGGAAGTCCAGCTGGCCACGCAGCAAGTCAGGAACGACGGCCACCATGTGGCAGCCGAGGAAGATGAGGTCGGCGCAGGCCACGTCCAGGAGGTAGATGGCAAAGGGATTCCTGTAGACATTGGAGCTGAGCAGCCAGAGGACCGCCCCGTTCCCCAGCAGCCCGCCCAGGCTGAGGGTCTCAGTGAGGGCCAGGATGAGGAGGTTGAATGTCGCATCCTCCTGCCCGCCGCTGGGGGACTCTGTGAGCTGTCCGGATCCTCTCAACTCCATCGTTGGCAAAGCGTGAGGGCGGGTGAGCCGGGAGGGCTGGGAAGTTTGTCCTGCGCTCGCTCGCTCTCCTCCGATGCCCCTGTGGCCACAACAACAGCTGAGTTTGGGGCTCAGGAAACTCTGCCCCTGACCCGCCCCACATTGGAGGAGACAGGAGAGCCAGGGCTGGGTGGGTGGGTGACCGGAGCACGGTGAGACCCCAGGAGGAGGCTCCCCTCCCTTTTGTGCCCTGGTCACTTGACCTGAGCCTCCCTTCTCTGAGACTCCAGCCTCTGAGGCTGCTGCGACGGACGCTCAGGGGCTGGTCCTGCAGGTGGGGGGGGGGTGCGGGAAGAGGGTTCAAGGCCCGGTGGCCCCTGGTGCTAGTGGAGTCTTGATCCTTGGGATGAGTCTCATTTCAAGATTAAAGGCAGCGTATGACGTGCCACCTGTGTCCTATGAGTGGAGTGACCGCGGGGGGTCAACACGTGGTGGCCGGGCAGGTGTGCCTGTCATCATCCTTCCCCCTTCCAGTCCTCCCTTGATATTCCATGAGGGGCTGCTGCCAGTGGACTCCGAGTCCTGAGCCCTCCAGCCTGGCCACACAATGTGGCCAAGGTCAAGACCCCGGGAAACCTCCTTCACCCTCCCCATGTCCCTGCTGCCCTCAGCAGGACCCTCAGGGGCGCTCAGGGGCTGGTCCTGCAGGGGGGGGGGGGGTGCGGGAAGAGGGTTCAAGGCCCGGTGGCCCCTGGTGCTAGTGGAGTCTTGATCCTTGGGATGAGTCTCATTTCAAGATTAAAGGCAGCGTATGACGTGCCACCTGTGTCCTATGAGTGGAGTGACTGCGGGGGGTCAACACGTGGTGGCCGGGCAGGTGTGTCTGTCATCATCCTTCCCCCTTCCAGTCCTCCCTTGATATTCCATGAGGGGCTGCTGCCAGTGGACTCCGAGTCCTGAGCCCTCCAGCCTGGCCACACAATGTGGCCAAGGTCAAGACCCCGGGAAACCTCCTTCACCCTCCCCATGTCCCTGCTGCCCTCAGCAGGACCCTCAGGGGCAGGGGGGAGGCTCCATCCATCTCTCCTGCCACTCACCCGGTCCCTGTGGGGAGAAGAGGGACCGATGGTGAGGCGGGGAGGGGCCCAGCCCTCTGAGGTCCTCCCCTCGCACTTCATTCCTGCTGCGTCCCCAGGCAGTCGTGTCACTGGGGCAGGTCCGCGTGCTGCAGACGGGCCAGTGACATAGTTCAGTGTTAGACCTTGCTGGCCTGCCCAGAACTTGGAGCAGGAGACCCGCCTGCAGTTACCTGTCCCCATCCCGCCGCCTGAGGTTGCCTGTCCCTGCTCTGCCACCTGTGGCTACCTCTCCCCACCTCACTACCTGAGGTTACCTGTTGCTGTCTTCCCATCTGTGGTTGCCTCTTCTCGTCCTGCCACCTGAGGTTACCTGTCCCCATCCCACCACTTGTGGTCACCCAGTCCCATCATGGGCCCTGAATGCTGGGTGATCACAGCTCCTCCTCCCGGGGTTGGGGGACATGGATGGGGCCCTGCATCTCCCCAGAGACTCTGCATGGTGCCTCCGTCCCTCCGTGGTGGCTGCTCCCCTTGTCTCTTGGGAGGGGCCATGGTGAGGGTGGATGGCGCTGGGTGCTGAGTGAGGCCCCCTGGGCTGATGTTAGTGGCTTGCTCCCACCCCAAGCTCGGCTCAAAACGCCTGCTCTCCCCCTTCAGGTCTGGGAAGGTCTCAGGGCAACGCAGGAGGAGCCAGCCCTGGGGGGAAGGCCCGCTCTGAGCCAGGGGCGCTGGCTGCCCTGCAGGGTCCTGGTCACCTTCTCTCTCTGTTCAGAACCCCTGCTGTCTGCTGTCTCCTACTTGACAGGCTGAGGCCGTCCCCACCTCGGAGGTGAGTGGCTCAGCGGGGAGGACACGCCGATCCTGCTGCTCCAGGAAGTGAGTGCTGCCCATGGGGCCCAGTGTGGGTCACCCGGCCTGCGGGCCCACCTGGGGGTGGACTCGTCCCTCTGTCCACGTGCTCCATCCTGGAAGGCAGGGCACAGTGACGGACAGGCGGTAGGACAGAGGGGACTGCCCTGGGCCAGCCCTGTGGGATGCAGACCCTTCACGGGGCTGACGGGCATCACTGCCATTACAGGTGGGGATGAGGACAGAGGTCCTCCCACTCTGGAGAGCCCAGGCAGGGTCCCCAGCACTCAGGCCCAGAGAGGTCGTAAGTCAGCCCTCACTGGACCCTGTCCCAGCCACACGGTCCCCCCGCCCCACCCCGCAAAGCTGTCTGCAGGATCCCCAGGGAAGCTCTAGCCCTAAAAGAGTGGGTGGGCTTTCTCTAGCCCCGTGGCCCTCACGCAGGGCTCACCCCCTCCTGGGACGGCTGCCTCGCTCACCTCCTTCACCCAAAGGAGGCTGCACTGCCGTCAGCCTGGGACACGTGTGCCCCAGGGAGAAAGCTGGGATGGGAAGGGGGACAGGAGGAGCAGAGAGAGGAGGAGGGGAGGGGAGGAAGGGGAGCGAGCAGGACCATGAGCGGACAGGAAGAGGACGCAGCAGAGACAGCGCCTGCACCTGCCCCTGGGACAGGCATGGGGAGGGGACGCTCAGCCACTGGGCTGGTGCTGTCTCCTGTCACTGTGACCCTGGAGTGGGTCCGTGTGAGGGACCACCTACCAGTTGGAGGCCGGGGAGGGAGGGAGGGCTCGGTAGGTGGGGCCCCCACAATTGGGTTATGGGGCCCTAGGGTGGGAAGGGGAAAGGGCGCAGGAGGGAGGGGGAGGGGGAAGAGGGACAACAGCAGGACAGAACGGGGAGAGGGCACAGCGCTGGCTCCATCGGCGGGAATCCTGGAGGCCCAGGGCTGTGCAGAAAACCATCCAGGCTCAGCGCCGGGTGTGGCCGGGAGAAGAGGGCTCAACCCTGGGCTCTCTCCTTCACCCTCCCTTGAGAGCCACCAATTTCCCTCCCCACCAGCATGGAGCACAGACAGCGTGTGGGAAGTGGGGTAGACGTGGGCCAGTGCCACCAGGGGGGACTGTCCTTCAGCTGAGGGTCCCCTTCTGGAGTCAGCACAGAGCTGGCCACAGGCCAGGAGGGTGGAGGACAGAGCCTGGAAAGTTACACTGTTGACAGCATCAGACTAGCACCCACGCCCCTCCCCACCCTGCCCCGTCTGGCCAAGCTCCTGGGCTGGCCCCAGAGACCCCCTGGCCACGCCGCCCGTGCTGCTCACCGTGCTGGTGGAGGACCGGCCGGCCCTGCCTCTCCGGCCCTGGGCCTCGGAGACCCCCTGGCCACGCCGCCCGTGCTGCTCACCGTGCTGGTGGAGGACCGGCCGGCCCTGGGCCTCAGAGCTCCAGCCCCCAGCGCCTCTTGCAGCTCCTCCTCTGTGTCAACCAGCTCCTCAGAGTCACATGGTGTCTGGCTGGGCGGGTCCAACCAGGGAGGAGTCTCTCTGGGGACCCTTTCTCCTCTGCTCAGCCCCTGCCCAGGTATGGGCAGCAGGAGAAGTGGGCCCCTCCCTGCAGCCTTCTGAGCAGGTCCAGGGAGCACAGAAGCCCACGAGGTATCTGTGTGGAGCTGCGCCAAGCTGTGACCTCACCATGCTCTCGGCTCAGAGACACCAACCCCCGTGGGGCCCTTTAGGGACCACTTCTCTCCATCAGAGACTTGGAGGGGGTGGCCGCGTGCCAGGCAGCCAGTGGCACTGTGCTTGCAGTGAGATGCGTCTGTGTCTACAAGAGTGGAGCTGCTGGCCGAGCTCCTCCAGGCCGGCCCTGCTGTGGGGAGAGCAGGCTGCGCCCTCTCTCCTGCCCCTGCCCACAGGGACGCTGGCCGGCTGGCCAGGGAGCTGCTGCACGGTCTCCGTTCGAGCAGAACTGACACATGCAGCAGCGTCATACCTGATGATATCTTGTGAGCTCAATTACTCTGCTTGCTTCCAAGGGGAAAAAATGTGCCCCTCCCAGGCTACACCTCACCCTCCAGTGCCTGCCGGTAAGTGAGGTCACGGCTGACGTGCAGAGAAAGAAAACAAGTTCAGTGTTTGGCTCTTGATCTTCCAAGAGTCCAGGTCCTGGCAACACTTTCCTCATCTTTGTATTTTGAAAATCTCTGACGCAGACTTGCTGACTGCTACTCTGTCCCCACTTGTGCGCTGTGTCGCTGCTGAGCCACATGGTAGTGGCTTTTCACCTTTAAATACTTCAGCAGGTCCCTCAGAGCGGGGCACCCTCCCTCCTAACCAGAGTGTGAGGGCTGCGCCAGCAGACTTGTGGTCGACGCGCCGCTGTCATCTGATACACAGTTGCGCTGTTTGTTAAGGTTCTGTCTCTGAGCTCCAAAGCCACCCTTCCTTGGCCGGCTTTGTGACGCTGGGGCTGGGGCCGGGCCTGGGCTCTGCAAACCCCCAGGGGCTTTGCCAGCTGCTCCCTGTGAGGCTCTGCCAGTAGGGGGCGCTGGAGGAGACTGCAGGGCTGGAGGGCTGGTGGCCCCCGCTCCAGTTCTGTTCCTGGTCCTGCACGTGTGTTTCCTGCCGTGGCTACCACAGCAGCTTTCTTCACCTGGCAGCAGCAGCTGACTCCAGTTTGCAGTTTCTCCAGCACTTGAGAAACCAGCTCCATTGATGGCCACCAGCTGGCCGGGACCCCCTCGTCGGAGATCTGAACTGCAACTTTGCAGGCTCCCGCAAGTTCTTAATTTCATAATCCTAACCTCCTGCCTTTGTTCCTTGAGCCCTAGGGGTGGCAGGTCTTGCAGTCGCTACTCTGTAAAATCTCAGGGTTCCCTTTTCTCCCTCTTGGTTCTTTAATATCTGAATGAACAATTATTTAAGTTCGTCCTGTCAAAATTACATGTAGCTTTTTCCTCCTGGCTATGTCCCTGCTGGTACTGAAATGGGTCACAGAAGGGGTCTGCTATAGGTTAAATGTGCCTCCCAAAAGTTCATGTATGGAAACCTATCTCCACTGTGATGGTGTTAAGAGGGTGGGAGATCCGATTATGTTATTTGGAAGGTGGGGCCTTGAAGAGGTGATTAGATTGTGAGGACTGCACCCTCAGGAATGAGTTGATCCACTCGTGGACTAATGCACGTGGTTCCGAGGCTTTCTAAGGAGAGTGAGTGAGCAGGTCAGCTCTCTCTTGCTCAGCCCATTCTCACCATGTGACCCTCTGGTCACCCTGGGACCCTGTAGAGTGTTCCCACCAAGAAGGCGGCCCCCACCAGAGGTGTTCCCTGAACCTTGGACTTCCCAGACTCCAAACTGTAAGAAGTAAATTTCATTTCTTTATGAATTACCCAGTTTCAGGTATTCTGTTATAAGCAACAGAAATGGAGTAATACACGATCCCGGGAGCAACGTGGTAACTTTAATGGCTTTGGTTGTGTCTTTGCCTTGCTGGTGATGAGCTTCCTGTCGGTGGCAACTGGGATGCTAGTTAATCAGATGAACACTTGCGATAGATTGTCGGCTGGAGTCAGAGCCTTGGGGAACCGTCTGGCCGGTGGACTTGACCATCAGGGCAGCAGTGAGGATGTGGGGACATGGCAGGGGTGGCTGCTTCTGAGTGCTGTGGAGCTTAGGGAAAGAGAGTGACAATGTCCACGCCGGCTGTGAGGGAGAGGTAGGGTTGGAACTACCCTCTCCTTATAAAAAAACTGGAACACCAAAACACTGTGGACTTGGACAACAGGCCCCGCAGGGCCACGATCCCTGAGAGAACAGAAACTAATCAGGTTAGTCTTTGGCTTGACTTCCTGTCTGGATGTGGTCTTCAGACTGCAACACAGGTGGAGAGCCAAAAGAGCCCAGCAGATGAAACTCCAAGTCAGGAGCAGGTAGAAAATAATAAAGATAATAGTCTTAATAAAAAAATAAGAAATGGACAAACAACAGAGACAAAGGATAACACCAAATCTGCTTTATTTAAAGATCAATAAAACTGAAAAACTTCAGCTGGACTGATTAAGAAAACAAAAAGAGAAGATACAAGTTACCTATATTGGTAAAAAAGGAGACACCGCTAAGATCGCAGACATTTACAGAGTAGTGATGGGACGTAAGAATAAACCATGTGCCAATAAATTTGACAATTTTGATGAAATGGTCAAATTCCTTGAGAGACACAAATGAAAACATAAATAGCTCTCAATGAAAGAAATTGAGCTCATAATTAAACCCCTTCTCTCAGATATATCTCCAGACCTAAATGACCTCACTGTCTATAAGACAGTCAAGCAGTAAATAATTCCAACCCTGCAAAATTCTTTTAGAAAACGGATGAAGAAACACCTTTTGTTTCACTTTGGGGGGCCGGCGTTATTCTGAGACCCAGACAACGTCGTTGCAGGAACTATAGACCAATAACCTCATGAGCACAGGCTCCAATGTGTAATGTGATATAAAAGCAGAACCATAACCGTGTGAGTTTATCTTACAGGTCACTTGATGTTTGGATGTTTGCCATCTTCTGTGCCAAAGGGGTGGGCTCGGTAAGGTTTTATTTGTTTTCCTCACTATTCCTCATATTTTTCTGGGGGATTTGTTGAGAGTTTTAGATTTATGCTGCCTCAAATTCTTTCTTATATTTATTATTTTTTATGGGTGCTTTCCTTCATTAGCTACGATTTTGTTATTCTTTTTTCCAGGGTTTTCAGTTGAAAATCCAGTTTGTTTATTTCATCTTTTTTTTTTTTTTTTTACTGATATAAATATCAAAAACTGTAGAGTTTCCTCTATGCACTGCTTT